>NC_067229.1:29147500-29415000 GCF_019924925.1 Ctenopharyngodon idella | reverse complement strand
GAAGAACGGGACAGGAAATCAAATCACACACTCGTAGACACGCACACTCACACACACACACACACATACATGTGATGAGGGAGGGGGCTGTTAAGGCACAGCAGGAGGGAGAAAGGAGGAAGCCAATCGGCTTAGGTGGTCCAGTGCATCCAAAAGAGATGAAACCTCAGTGCATCTCCTTGGCTGGCTGGAAACTGGAGGAAGGATTCGCAAAAGGTGTTAGCATGTGCCAAGTGTTATGAAATGCTAAACCCAGCCTAAAATCAGGCCAAACGAGGCTGCTCAATTGGCGCTGCACACTATCTTAACCAGGCACGCTGTAATACAATTTTAATTTTAATGTGTGTGAATGTTTTGAGCTAATAAGCTGCAAAAATTACAAGTAACAATATAGTCAAACCAAAATGTATTCAGAAACCTTGAACATTTCATTCACTACTACAGTTTATTCACTACAGTTTAAAAAAATGGTAATAAAATATGACAAGATCTCAGAGTTAAACTGTGTCAGAAAAAAATTATCTTAATTATGTCAGATAACACTTAAGCAAACATGGTCAAGTCAAAGTGTCTGAATAATTTTTGGTTCCAAATTTTTATCAATTTTACTGGTAGTCCACTGTATGAAGAATTTTTGGGTATAATATGTGACAGTTTACTTTATTTTGCTATCCTCACTTACATAAATGAACTATAGTGTCCTGCACCCACTAGTAAAAATATAGCTGAATAGCTCTGCCCAGAGAGCACTCTGATTGGACCAAAATCCCAGTACAAACAGATACATTGGTGTTTCTTCAACTTTGGGCACTTTTATGCCAATAAAATTAGATTTTTATGAAAACCAACAGATTTCACTTTTTGTTACATAAAGGTCACAATAACTATTTTCTATTTGAATATATTTTAACATTTCTTTTATAAGTAATTCCTGTGATGCATAGCTGAAATTTCATCAGTCTTCAATGTCAGTGATACATTTTTCAGGATTATTTGACAAACAGAAAGCTCAAAAGAACAGCATTTGTTTGAAATAGAAATCTTTTGCAACGTCTTTACTCTCACATTTGATCAAGGCACCTTTGCTAAATAAAAGTATTAATTTCTTTATTTAAAAAAGCAACACTTACTGATCCCAAACTTTTGAACAGTAGTGTACAACATATCCTGTGTTAAACGTTGACTAAATAAACCAATGAGAGTGTGAAAAGCGTGTTTTAAGACAATTTAGTTTCTAAAAGACTTTAACTGCTGAAGAAATCTACTTATACTGTACAAAACATCAAATACTTTCTGATTGGCTGCATCTCTTCACACAGCATTTCAGTACAGACAGAAAAATATATTTCCAATTTCCTGCATCGTGCCTGGTTAGGAGTTAATGTCAAAAGCATCAGCACACGCTAACACCTTCAGCGAATCAGTGCCAGTTTGTGCTTGGATTGACACTGGAGTAATGAAGACATGCAGTGGGTATTGTTATAGACCAGTCACAACAAGAGAAGAGGTCGCTTGCACACAACACACACTCACATTTTGAGTTGTCAGAATATTTTTCTTCATCTCTCCCACCCAAATAATACATAAGGTTCATTCTTCAATAATGTTTGCTAATTTTTTTTCTTTCATTGGCTCAGGTGAGCATCTACGTACCAGTGAGACCATCACATTGTGTTCCTCTGCAGATAAACAAACAGATAAAAGAAAGACAATGCTGCCGCAGTGTAAATCCAGGAAAAGGCGTGAAGGTGTACGGGGGTTATTTCGAGATTATATGATGATAACTGAACCATTACTCTTTCATAATTCCTCTCTGGATTTTAATCAGAGCAGCCCAGCTGAGGATGGTTAAAGAGGAAGATCTGTCAGAGTGATGGAAAGGTTTAGCCCATCCTCTAATCAATGACACACACATACTGCAAAAATCAACATCATCAATCCATCATTTATCACCCCACAAACTTCCACATATTCAAAATGAAACAAATGCTTTAATCACACACTAACATGGGTGGGGATTGGAGAAACATGTCCGGGCCATACAGTGGGTCCAAAAGTCTGAGACATCTAGTAAATTGCCTCTATTTTATATGTTTTTGTAGTTTAATAGATATTTTATACAAGTTATATTATCAGCAAAACAAAAAACTGAATTAAAAAGTAATGAATCCCAGATTTACACTATAGACAATAGACACTGTATTTCACCTCAAATTCAAATAAAATGAAATGAAATAAAATAATAAAAAAGTCAAAGATTAAATAGGACCATTTTTTTTTTTTTTTAATTGGGACAATGTCATGACCTCAAGGGTGATGTATTAAATTTAATACAATGATTCTGTATTTAAATCAACACTATTAAAGGGTTAGTTCACCCAAAAATGAAAGTTCTGTCACCCTCATGTCGTTCCACACCCGTAAGACCTTCGTTCATCTTCAGAACACAATAAAAAGATATTTTGATGAAATCTGAGAGGTTTTTTTATCCTCCACTGAAAGCAACGAAATTGCCACATTCAAGTTCTAGAAAAGTAGTAAAAACATAATTAAAATAGTCAACGTGACTACAGTGTTTCAACCTTAATATTATGAAGCGACGAAAATACTTTTTGCGCAAAAACAAAACAAAAATAACTTTATTCCAACTTTGTAACCTCTCGGATTAATTTTTGAGTGAACTATCCCTTTAAAGACACCTAACATAAAGTGTGACTATTTTTGGTTGTTTAGAGTAATGAGAATATGATTTGTATTCATTACGATAATGAGAACTGGGTACTGCAGTCCAAATTCAAAATATCCTCAAATATCCTCTCCTCAGACTCGATGTTCATGTGGGTTGCTAGATTGAGGGCACGCAACATAAGCCATGAGTCGTACGCTGTAAGTTGATCAGCTAACGTATACATTTGCAATGTTTTTATTGGCGAAGCTTTTTGGTCGGTTAGAATTTGCCATTTCTGACCCAGTTCGTTCTCTGGCTTCCACCCCTTTGTTTTCTGCCAACTGGCAACCTTGGGGGTCTAAATACTATTGGGTAAATTGGCAGTGGGCAGGATAAAACAATACAGATATAATATATTCCGACACAGAATGCACATTTCAAAGTAGAATAATTGGCTGTAGCATTGCTTTTCAGAGAAACAAGTATTTGAATTGATGTACTTCTTACATCTCTGCATAACATATTGTTATGCTTAGTACAGTCAAAAAAAAAAAAAAAAAAAAAAAATACATAGAGCACCTTTAAATGTCATGACATAATGTCATGTAAAATATCTTGATGGTCCTAAAAACAGGCTTCATGGTTGTTTTGAAGAATATAGTTTCTTATTGCTTTCTTTTGATTTTTGGGGTGAAAAATAACCGAGCCATGTTGTAATATTATATTGTTGTGTGTGTGTGTGTGTGTGTGTGTGTGTGTGTGTCTCATGTATGCGGGTGTGTATGTCTGTGTGCGAGCTGATGAGTACTGCTCATTCAGGCCAGTCCTGAGATTGAGCAGTTTCTCAACGGGACAGGGCCCTTGACCCGGTCGGGAAAATACGAGGTGCTCCTGTGGTGATCTACAACCCATCGCTCCATCTCTCCCTCCCTCCTGTCATCTGTCATCCCACACTCCAGGGGCAGTGTCCACATCTGACACATCTGTTAGATGGATGAGGTGTGTGCTGGCACTGGTATTGATTCCTCAATCCGGATACATTCTTTCATTTTCCTCCCCCTGCTTCTAACAATCTACATCAAAGAGGATGGCGGTGTGAGCAAACCAATGAGAAAATAAGTATGTATGTGTCAGAGAGAGCGAGATTAAGGCATACTGGCCTTAATGCAACACAAATGCTATTTTGTGTGGCACTGCTTTCAAAATGTAATTAGCAGTTGACCAAAATAGTTTTCTCCTAATGCTGATACCAATGAATAGAGAGTAGAGTAGTCGATATAAGGCTGAAAATGTAAACAAACATTTTTTAAAACAATATTTACTTTGGAGTTCACTAAAATGTTTGTAGAATTGAGCATTATTCATTAACATAGCCAATTTTTATCTGTTATCTGGCAATGTTGATCATCTCAAAATGGCAAAATATTAAACCCATCACTAAAAGCAAGTACAAGTTGTATTTTTGCGCCGCCACTAGGGGTGCTATAAGATCAGCTAGTGCGGCCAGTTTTTTAACAATCTGCAGCAGCAGTTCTTGTTGAGTAAATTGATTCAAGTTGGTTAAACTGTCAACATATCTATAGCTAGCTAACTGAATAACAAAAGGTATGGCCACATTTTCTATCATCAATAATGTAGCGATATATGAATCACAGTTCACACAGAAGTCACTTTCAAACCAAGCAGCTTTCTTTGGGTCAACATGGCGAGTTAAATTGACTATGCAAAATATGCATGGGAAAAATCTTTTGTTCTCATGCAAAACTCCAGATTGCGTGGATTCCTATTGAAATGCCTGGATTTCGCTTTCACGCAAACACTGGTAAATGTGACCGGTCCTTAAGACCAGATGGAATCTGCAGACTTCTCTCACATTTTTGTGCTGATTTTAGGTCAAAATTTGCAGAATTTCAACACCGTGTTCAACATAGTTGAGTGCAGTTCATTATTTGGTAATCAAATTATCACAGTTAAATTCAGCTGAATTCTGTGGTACTTCTTAAAGAATTCAATGAAGGCTCCAACAATAACACATCTAGGTAACTATCACCCTCTTGAGTAAGGAGGTTTGCTACTGCCACAGTAACAGAAGAGCACTCAAGCATGCACAACAGGGCTGCAACCTTTTCATTGGCAAATCATTTGCATTTTTGCATAGAGCGACAGAATGTGTATGAGTGTGTGTATGAGTGTGTGTATGAGTGTGTGTATGAGTGTGTGTATGAGTGTGTGTATGAGTGTGTGTGTGTGTGTGTGTGTGTGTGTGTGTGTGTGTGTGTGTGTGAGAGAGAAAGAGGCAAGGAGCCTGTATATGAGGGAGAGAGCGAGAGAAAGAAACAGCACGTTTCGCATCACTGCAGCTCTAATTGTTATAGCCTAAAAGCCATCCTCTAAAGATACAAACGCTTCGGCTGTCAAAGCGCTCAGTCACGGGTCAAGGCACCAAAAACTCCAATAACAGACTTCCATCTTGACTTAACTCGTGTGTTCTGAGCTCAAGTGCCTCTGCATCAGCAATTACCGACCATAAGCCCAATCAGACTTGACATAACACATTCATATGAATGTCAAAACTTAAAGAGAGATAAAAAAAAAAAAAAAAAAAAAAAAGTGTGACTTTAAGACAGGAGGGAAGTGAGTTAAAGGGATACTTCACTTAAAAAAACCCTGTCTTCATTTACTCACCTTCATGTTGTTCCAAACCTATGTGACTTTATTTCTTCTGTTGACACAAAATAAACTATTTTGTCCATACAATGAAAATCAGTGGGGTCCAGTGTTGTTTTGGACCCCATTGACTTTCATTATATGGACTTGAACAGTTATTCTTTTGTGTTTTGCTAAAGTAAGAAAGTCATACAGGTTTGAAATGACATGAAGGTGAGTAAATAATTTTATAATTTTAATTTATCAGTGAACTATCCCTTTAACTGACAGATGAAAGGCAGGAAAACAACACGCCCCTACCAGAATTGTACCCAAAATGCACTGGGATGCTCTCACTGTCCAGGTTGAGTATGTAATATGGATGACGTAATGGATAAATAGTCCCACCCTACATTCTTCTTGACTGAATATTTGGTTTCACTTCATAATGTCCCATTACAGAAGCATTTAATGTTGTCTTTAAAGGAGATCTGTGTCTTGTATGTCTCTGTGTCCACTCTCTTACTCTCCTCCTGCTGTATGTCAGCACCTCCCGTGAGGGGTCCCACGGGTCAAGAGTCTGACAGCACGCAGACCACTCAACCTGCTGCTGAATCAGCTCTATGCGTGTGTGTGTGTGTGTGTGTGTGTGTGTGTGTGTGTGTGTGTGTGTGTGTGTTTTGACTGTAAGATGAGTCCAGTGGTGTGTGTGCTTTATGTGCACGGCCCTGAGGGAGTTCTGGATGCAGAGTAAGGAAGAGATTAAAGCTCGTTCTTCTAATGGACAATCACTAAAAACGCACACACAAACATTCATCCATCCCTCCCTTCCCTCACCTCCTGTTTAGAAATGAAGAAAGAAAAAGTTGGTCACATGCAGGCACAAACCTTGCTCTTCCGTCTCACAGTCATCTTTCATCTGTGGGGAGGTGAGCGTCACCTTCAGCGTGAGTTTGGGTTCTGTCGTGGTACAGACCAAGATGGCGGCCTCGGGAATACAGCTCTGTACCTCATACTTCTCCTCTGTCAATTTCTGTAAGGGTCAGAGTTTAAATTTCAAAGTTCAATAATGAATTATCCTATGGCTTTATAATAGTGTAGAGTTTTAAACGGATAACCATGATATTTAAAAATTAAACGTTGATTTCATGTTAAAACTACACATATGATTATATAGTAACTTCTAAAATTCTATTCTTTTGGCCACAATAATCGCATAGTAAAATTTGATATTATGACAGTCCCAATGTAGACAAAGCAACTTTTAAAGTTTTCAAACTTTACAAGTTCTTCCCCGAACCAACACTGCTAACTGACACCAATCTGCAAAACTGCCCACATTAAAATGTTTACGTGAAATGTTTACTGAACCTTTTTTTTTTTTTTTTTTTTTTCCCCAGAGGCCCAAACTGAGCAAAAATATGCAAATTGGTGCAGTTGCTGATATTTATCAAAATGTAAGATGAAATTCTCATAGCTTGTAATGTAAATCAGTGAGTTTTTTTTTTATGAAGGCAAAACATAACACAATGCAATACAATGATGACTGAAAGATGTACAAATAAATGTTCCTCTAAAGCCTGATGTATCATATTTGATACTCACAAATATGATTATGAATAATCAAGTTAAATTTGCTTCAGTCCAGTAAATGTTCATCTTGAAATATTACTAACAACATAAAAGTTATTCCTATGTTTACTTTATAAAAATCATTAAAGATTTCAGAGCAAAAAGACGTGTACCACAACCTGAAGGGCAACGTTTTTACAATTATACTAAAAGGCCTTTTACTTACTAAAAAAGTATAAACTATCAGAAGACAGTAGTAGTAGGCATGTAGCAGATTGTGTACAGTTTTATCAGCAAAGTTTTGACCAAGGCTTTATAAGGTTAAAAGTGCAATACACACCTACTTTAAAACAAACGGGACAAGAATCTAATGTTTAAGGCTTTTTGTTATCACATGACCACAGCTGGTCACACTGTCACAATGCATTTACAAACCAGATTATGAGGTGGGACATAGACAGCGCAGATGTTGGCTTTAATGTTTAATGTAATCCGGTTTGATGTGGGGACCCAGTCTGTAATCTATTCAATTAATTCCAGCCGCACATTTCCAATCCGCCTGGTCTTTTTATGTCAACCAGAGATCAATTACATCTCCCACCACAGTGACCCTTGTGTGTCTGCGTGTGTGTGTATGGACAAAACCCCCATTTCCTACAAAACACTGCAGCACTATTGAGTCTACAACCCTGGCAGTATAATGGTGTGTTCACACTTGGCAGGTTTGTTTCGATTAAAACAAATTCTCTTGCGATTGCTCTATTAGTGCAGTTCATTTGAATATGTGTGTATATGCTGCCATCTGAGCCATGGTGCTCACTAAACAAGCATTTGTTCTACTTCCAAACAAACTGGTGCGGTTTGACTGAAATATGAATGCAACACAAATCAAAGACATCTAATCTTGCAACCCTGAAGAGGACAGAATGCTCAATACCACCTGGTTTTTCTCTTATAGGAGCTACATTACCCTTTTTTCTTTTGTATCTTTTGGATTTCATCTTAAAAATGGCAGTGTGAATGCTAACTGAACCAGGACTAAATGTATCATTTTCTTTTTTGTTCTGGACCAAAAGAACCAAGAGAACCAGACTACAAGTGTGAACACACCCTAAAATGCATTCAAACATGCAGTATCAGATAGTCACAAAACATCATACATGTTAAACTGAGACTAGCATGATAGACTGACTTACTGGCCTTGTAAAAGTTACATCAAAATTCTCTTGTTATGACAAAGTAATATCAGTAAACAATATTTTTCCACATGAAAGGGGCAAGAAACTAGAAAGGCACATGACATCTGTTGTTTACATGGAGCAAATTCCTCCCACAGGAATTACACTGGTAACGTAAAACTGAAAGTTCACCTGCTTTATAGCTTGAATAACAATTTGATTTGTCATAATTCATAAGCACAAAAATACACAGTTTACATCTTCACTTTCTGCTTTTTAAACCCTCTGGGATGTCTTGTCCCATAGAGACAAATTTTGACAGAATTCAACGAGGTTCAGTGTTAATCTAGTAATATTTATATACTATTATGTTATTTATTATTTATTTTAGTATTATTTAAACTTTTAATTTTAGTAATTACTAAACGTTTTAGTAATTTTTTTTTTTTTTTTTTTTTTTTCCAGTTTTAGCTTTACTAATTTTATTACTTCAAATTAAACTTATTTTATTTAATTTAGTTGCCAAGGAAACATTTCTAATTTTTTGTTCAAGTTTTTCACATAAAATTTTAATTTGATTTCTGCTTTATTTCAATTAACAAAAATTATATATATTATATATATTATAAGGTTAACAATAAAAACACTGTTGAGATTTTTGAAAATAAAAAAAAGGAAATAGGTGTTTTTTGCAGCCATTTACGTTTATGTATAGCAAATAATGAAAATTTCAGAAGCCGTTACAGGTGCAAATGTTCAGGAAAAATTGCAACAGTATTTCAACAATCGTTTTGCAACAAATTTAAATTCAGAGAAAAAGGGGGCAGTTGCAGACAAGCATCTCATGCTCTTCTGAGAAAACTAGCTGCAGTCTACTGCAGTGCAGTCTTTCAACGGATGAAACGCAAACAATAACTTTTGAGTGTATATTTAGCCATGGCAGATCAAAACTCTCTAGTAAAGGAGGTTGTGTGGTCAGTGTATATTTTGGTAGCTCATGTGGCCTATATGTCAGCAGGTGTGAGAAGCGTGAGCGTGTGCTGTTACCTCGATCTGCAGCGGGAGGTTGTCACAGACGGTGCAGAGCAGTGTCTTGGTGGGTTTCTCTCGGCACATGAGCACCAGCTCCAGGTCCATGTCATCTTTAATCAGGAGGCCTTTGGCCACCAGACCGATCCTCATCACTCCACATAACACCCCTCCTTCACTGGGACCACTGCTACAGCTGCTGCCCTCACTGAGACAGACCACACAAAACATGACTACCATCTCTGGATCAGAATTAATGACATGCAATATTTATAGCCAATAAATCAATAACCAACAGCTTCTGTCCATTTTCCCAGCATGCAACAGGAGTACTCACTTTGTGCTGCCTTCTGGAGATTCGTCAGCGCTGGCCTCAGTCTCCTCCTCCTGTGTGCTGGATGAATTTGTTTGATTTGATTGGCTGGCTTGAGTTTGGTCCATCCAATCAGACACATGCTTCAAAGCGCGCTCCACGGTAGAGACGAGGCTCTGCACCGCCTCCAGGACCTCAGAGGAAGGGTAGACAGTGGAGTGCTTGGCCATGACATGACGATCATCGTTCCCGAAAGACCGAATAGACCTCTGATGGAGAGAAAAGTGTCATTAGCTTAAAAAATTAAACATAGTAAGAAACAATACATAACACTAGTTGTAGACTCTGCACACACCAATAAAGCATCTCTTCAGCTGTGGACATTTTATGTCTCAGGAGTTTTCATATGGTCACATTAAAAAAAATTTTTTTATAACCATTTACTTATTTTTGGCTTTGTCCCAAACCTAGACTTTGAAACTTGAATTATGAAAGACCATTATTAACATTATTTATTCTGTGAATATTTATCATTTTGCACAAATTATGATTGTCCCACAGCTGAGGAATCATTTCTAAACTAGTTATTTCACTAAGAACAAAAGCACCCGTAGTTGAAGAAACAACCAAATAACAGTAACACTGATAAAGGTGCATTACACACAAATACCCACACTCCTATCTTAACTTCTGAAGATCACCTTGGCTGACTTCTTCAATTTATCTCCTAAAGTAAAGTGTTCGTGTGAGACAGACGCGTGAGGTTAGAGCGAAGCATTTAGCGGCAGATTAAACTTTAATCAGCCAAACTCACCTCTGCTTGCCTTCATGGCAAAACAAACGTCTACGGAAGTAACATCTACAGAGCTTACAGAAAGAGGTTCACATATGTGTGTTCAAAGCCGTATGTCACACCCGACCCACCCGGAACACACCATCAGACACGGATGTGCTGTATTAACCCGTGTCTGCAGGTGTCAGCGTGTTCTACATCATCCTCACGGGTGGAAATCAATTTGAGCTCAGTGCCAGTCACCCAACAACCTCTTCTAATCAGACATGAAGCCCTCCTGCTCCCGCTTACCCACAATGCTTCAGTCTTTCATCAACCACTGTCTCTCACCTTCAGTCAGTCTCTCATGTAATGTCGCCCACTTCACGACTAGATCTAATAACCAACAAATCCTCAATTCCCGCATTAGTATTCAGAGTGGCGCTTCTCAACTGGTGGGGCTATATATATATAAAAATTAACAATAACGTTTAAAAGAGGACATTTTTTTGTTGTCACTGGTTTAATCAAACACTTGTAGACCAGATAACAGCTACTAAACTGCTGTTTCTGCCATCTCCTACAATTCATCAACATCACTTAATTGCAATTAATCATTCTTGACGTGATTTGCTCCTAATTAGAGTGCATGCAAATGTCAACAAATGTCAATTACAGAGATATTGCAAACATAGGATAGTTTCATAAATGGTTAAGATGCATAAAATTTTGAACCAGAAACGAAATCAATGGCACTTTAAAGAGGATGAGATCTTTAGAGATGCAGCAACTCTGAGAGGATTGTTGCCTGTGTACGGCATAACTTCCTTCTCTGAGAAGCGGAGTCTCTATATTCATCTCTTTTTGCTATCAAAGCAGCACTTTTGTAACAAATTCACTGCCTTTACCAATCAATTTAAAGACAAGTACAATAAAAAAAAGAAAACTGTAATAAAAAGATAGTTATTTAGGTTATTGATTTTTTTTAAGAGCTGTGCATTCTTGGATTAGGTCTGGGCTGTTTTTTATTTATTTATTTCTCTTTTTTTAATTGGGATGTTCACATGAAACTTTGGCCATTGTGTTGCATTGTGTTTTTGTCAACTAATAAAAATTAATGTTTGAGGAAAGACGTTTTAATGGAAGAAGTCTCTCGCTCACTGAGGCTACATTTATTGATCAAAAATACAGTCAAAAAATTCTATTTGAATATATTTTAAAATGTAATTTATTCCTGAGATCAAAGCTGAATTTTCAGCATCATTACTTCAATTTTCAGAGTCACATGATCCTTCATAAATCATTCTAATATGCTGATTTGATGCTCAAGAAACATTTCTGATAATTACACATTTTGAAAAAAACAGATGTGCTTCTTAATATTTTTGTGGAAACTACGATACATTTTGTTCAGTTTAACTGATAATATAAAAAATAAAGATTTTTCAGATTTTCATGCATTGAGAGCTAGTCTCTGCATGCAGCAAAAAAAAAGAAAAGAAAAGAAAGATGGAAATAAAAAGGTAGGCGTGCACTGCCAGTCAAATCTTTCATCAATTCATTCATCATCTTTCACACTCCTGAATCTCCATGATATCAGCTCCATTCACTACAAAATCCATTCCCTAATCCTGTCATTTTCATTCTATCTCTCTTCCTGTACCATTTCTACGTTCGAAAGCAGACTTGCTCAATAGCGTATCAAAGCTCATATCAGCGCCGCCGCAGTCCCCGGGGGGGTGTGACCTTTCACGGAATATGGACATAAAAATGACACGATGCATCCATCTTCTGAATGGCAGCTGTTGTTTAACTAGCAAGAAAAGAAAACAAGATTCATTTGTTTCAATCGGAATTCACCGAGTGACATTTTTGCTCTAGCGGCTGCTACAAGACAGCCGGGCTTGTTTGTCGAGTGTGAAGCGCTGATGGTTGAAGGCTGCAACCTTTAGTGGAGTTGATCAATTAGTGTGATGCAGAGTGAGCACTTTGACACTGCTATACAAACTACACATGTTTGAGAACATTAAAGCAGGCTTGGTGAGCATGGATCAGGGCGGGTGTCTTTCGGCATCTGCAGCAGTGGGTGGCTGGGATATAAAGATGCATATCTGTGCGTGTGCGTTACCGGCAGTGACAGCGGTCTCTCTGTGGCATCAGGCCAGTATTTAACAGGCAGTGCACAGGGTTTATGAGGCACTCCTAATGGCCGCCTGCGAGGGGCCGTAAAACACACTGGGAAGTGTAAAAGAGTGTAAAATAGCTAAGGAGGAGCAGAGAGCATTGCAACTTAATCACACATCATACCAAAGAGAGGGAAAGGATGGATGAGGGTAGAAAGACACTTAGTATGTTCAAGGTGTGCACAGAGTAATGGTTACATATTACAATGCTGTTGGGTATATTCAACTACCTCAAAACACATTGGGCTGCAATGAAAAAAGGTGCAGTAAGCGATTTCTGAGAAAATGATATTTGAAATTAACCCAAACAAACACATCCCTCCCTTCACTGCTCCGCCCCCAAAATGCACGAACATGCAATGCAAGTGTGGATGTCTCTTTGTCGTAGCTGAAGAGAAGCAAAATAAAAAGCAAAGATGACGAATGAACGTCAAGAAAGAAAAAAAATGAACATAACACAAGAGTACATACAAGCAAGAGTTGGTTGTTAGTCGTCAGCAGCACACCAACACCACACATACACTGACACTCATGTTACTACAGCTAACATTACAACAACAGCATATCTTGGTTCTGTGAAACAGCAAAACCAATGTTACTCATGTATGGAGCAGAAAAACGCAACCTCTGAGACCGTTTTCAGGCCTTTCTGCTTAGGTCTCTTCAGCACTGGAAAGTTTTTCTAATATTAACGCGGGTCCTAAAGCTCTTGCCTGATCATAACCCTTCTTTTTCCAGTGATATTCCTCTGAAATTTTCTCTTTTGTAATGTCTCTCAGCCATCTCTCTTTCTACAGACTTCCTTCAAATCTCCCTCTTACTCACTCGCTCTCCTCCCCCATCATGAGTGGACACGTCCCCTACTGCTGATCGGCTACAAGCGTGTTGTGCTGCGGTTCTCAGAAATCTCTTACTGCACCTTTAATAAATTGTAACAGCAAAACAAATTTTGTAGTAAGATTAGCATTTAACTTTAATAAAAGGATAATGAAAGCCATAAGAAGGCATGTCTGCACAAAAGACAAATTGCCTGAGAAAAAAAAAACAGAAAAGTGGTGATAAAGGGATGGACATGGTCAACAACAATACTCAGGTAGGCTGTGGTGTTTAACCGATACTCAATTGGTACTAAGGGGCTCAAAGTGTGCCAAGAAAATATCCCCTACACCATTACACCACCAGCAGCCTGAACCGCTGATAGTGGCTAGATCCATGCTTTAGATTTTTATGCCAAATTCTGACCCTACAATCTGAATGTTGGAGCAGAAGTCGAGAGCCATCAGGCAACATTTTTCCAATCTTCTATTGTACAATTTTGGTGAGGCCGTGCAAATTGTAGCCTCAATTTCCTGTTCTTTGCTGACAGGAGTGGCACCCGGTGTGTCTTCTGCTACTGTAGCCCATCTGCTTCAAGGTTCGACGTGTTATGCATTCAGAGAGGCTCTTCTGCAGACCTCGGTTGTAACGAATGGATATTTGAGTTACTGTTGTCTCTTTCTATCAGCTCAAACCAGTCTGGCCATTCTCCTCTGACCTCTGGCATCAACAAGGCATTTTCGCCCACAGACTTGCCGCTCAATGTATATTTTCTCTATTTTGGACCATTCTCTATAAACCCTAGAGATGGTTGTGCCTGAAAATCCCAGTATATCAGCAGTTTCTGAAATACTCAGACCAGCCCTTCTGGCATCAACAACCATGCCACGTTCAAAGTCACTTAAATCACCTTTCTTCCCCATTCTGATGCTCAATATGAACTTCAGCTGATTGTTTTGATCATGTCTACATGCCTATTACTATTAATTTATTACTATTAATGCCATAACTATTTCTTAAAAATTTCCTATTAGAAAGATTGTGAAAGTCATTTTCATGTCCATTCTGTCATCTAATTGTCTATAAGTACAGAATTGCAAATGCAGTTTTTATTCTAATTTAAAACCAATCCCAACAATTCTTAAACTAATCAGAGGCTAAACTGGAAATAGCATAAAAGCATACTACTGTACAAACAAACAGAAAAATGTGAATCTCACAGAGTAAGATATTATTTGATTCTTAGCAGATTCTAGGATTCTTTAGGAGGTATTCCAATTTATGACAAAAATTCAAAAAAAGAATCCTGTACACATTAATTTACAATGTATTTGTGGAACCTGGGGGCAGAGTAAGAAAGAAGAAAGAGAGAAAGCATGCGCGTGCGTGCGTGCGTGCGTGCGTGCGTGCGTGCGTGCGTGCGTGCGAGAGAGAGAGAGAGAGAGAGAGAGAGAGAGAGAGAGAGAGAGAGAGAGAGAGAGAGAGAGAGAGAGAGAGAGAGAGAGAGAGAGAGAGAGAGAGAGAGAGAGAGAGAGAGAGAGAGAGAGAGAGAGAAATCAAATACAATCAAGCAAAGGAGAGTTTCATCAAACCACTGGATTAACAAATGGCACACTGGGGACACATTCAGACAAATAGATCTCAATCGAAAGGAGTAAGATGAACAAATACACACACATAAAAGGAACAAGCCTCTTAAAACTGAAGGGAAATGTAGATTTTGCTTGGTTTATTTATTTATTTATTTATTTTTTAAAAAAGGGTCACTGACTGTTATAGTACAGTTTTTATGTAGTAATGTGTATTTATGGCTCCTGCTCTGCCTATCAGATGAAACAGATAACAGCACAAGGGTCCTGGCATGTTGTGTCATCTCTGTGTGTATATTTGAGGTCAGTGTTCAGTAGTAAATTAATACCACACCCCTAATTAAAATGTCTTCCAGTCAGGCAACGATCTGCAAAGCTCTGCGGCTACTTACAGACTTATAGGCATAGACTTGTGCTAACCACAAACAGCTGTTGACTGATGCAGGTCTTCTTGATGAGTAAGTGTGCGTTTGTGTTTGTGTGTGGTGAGATTGACACAAACAAACTGTGACAGTGTGCGTGAGCAGCTCTCTGATGCCCAAATTGTTTAAATCTCAAACGGCCCCAGAACATAGACCTGGGGAACGCCACTTAAAAAAATGTATATATACACACACACACACAACTTGACAGAAAAGCAAACAATCAATTTATGCTTTATATAGATGGTCTATTTGTGACATGTTGATTAGCATTAAACATTTTAATTCAATTCGCCATTATTTTAAGGTAAAAACATGGTAACATAAAGCCACATACAATGGAGGTAGAGGGCTTAAAAAGCTGAAATGTAAAGCTTGCATTTTGTTGAAGCACTTAAATTCTTCCCTAAAATGAACATTATTTAGACTTTAAAGTGGTCATCACCAAAGTAATTCCAGCTTGTAAGAGGTAAAATGCTATTTTCTTATTCTTACACATTTTTTTTTTTTTTTTTTAAGTTGCTTACAGACTTTATATAATTCTGCACAGAAAAACCACACGGTATATGGTTTAACTTTTGTGGCTATATTTTCAAAAGTGTGTTTTTTAACATTTATTGTGTTAAGTGCACAATGTTGGCTTGTTTTTTTGTTTTGTTTTTTTCTTGTAAACTGAAGGGCAAGCAAAATCATTTTCTATGACATTCAAAAACACATCAGAAATGCTCTCGACAGAACTACAAAAAAAAATGCAGAACCTTCATATAAGCCAGAAACACAATACTCAGAATTGTGCATTCACTTTCAGACTGCCATTATATTCATAATAGAGCCCTGTGTACTTTTTTTTTATTATTATTTTCTAAAAGTCCATTTCTTTAGATAGTGTAGGGTCAAGCTGACACACAGCCAGTGCATGTGCGCATTTTCCGTTCCGTGTGTGTGTGTGTGGGCTCTGCCACTTTGGCCAGTTTGACAGGAAGTCAAGTGAAACCAGGAAGGTCACCTCGTTATATGCACAATAAATCAATACAGATACAGATGCAGAAGACACAGAAAGCTGCTAGAGTGAGAGAAGTGGGAAGCGCTTGAGTGTATATGCGTGTACGCGCTTGCGTGTGCATATCCAAGGTCACCCCGGCTGCGTCGACAAAGCTGGGTTAGCATTAGAGCTCACGCTAGCAGGGCGCTCATTACGTTGGGTTATTTATGAACCTACCCCCCAACTCTCAGACTTTAATAATTCAAACAGCACAGCCCTACTCTCCCATGAGACCCTGCTTCCACAAGCCGGAGGTGAGGCCCATTAATCAAACGCTGATCTCCTCCCCCTTTTTCTCTCTTTCTCTCAAGCTCCCATCACATTTTCTCGATCACATCTTGGCTCGTTTTAGATTAGAGTGGTTTGGACAGAAACACATGTAAGGGAGATTTTATAATTTAGAGATTAACCTTGTACAAACAAAAAATGTGACACAAACAGAAGATGAGGGGTTTACCATGGCGGCTGGAGGGCTGCTAGACGTGGTGTGTCCGTGAACTTGTGTGTGCGAGCGGTGGAGATGGGGGTCTCAGGACGCCCTCTCCTCATGCGCTCGCCTCTCTGCCCCCCCGCTGCGCCCTATTGCACCAAACCTGCAAGACAGACAGAGAACAACATTAATTACACCATTCCAGCATGTATTGAGTGTATTTTTCTTGTTAGCATCGCAACACTGTCCGTGCAACAGCACTGAAACCAAGGAGACTAAATGTGTAGCATCACAAACCTTCACACACTTCCCTCAGGAGGTATCATTGACTCTTTGTCTGAAAATGAGCAATGCAGTATATGAATGTTATACATATTTCATGATCTGGGTGCTGCCACACAACTGAGACGTGGCCTATTGTTCCGCTTGTTTATTTCCCGACACAGGGAAGTGTTTGCACGTATACTTGTTTTATTGAGCACTTATCTGGATATGTTTATCAGGGTTATTTCACAAAGTGCTTCCACTGCTCAAGATAAACATGATTATAAGTGAAACTCAGCTGAATGCAGAGAACACACACATCAGAATCGTTTTGAGTGCCAGCAATAACCATTATATGTGGGTCAAACACTAAATTGTAAATTTTTTACCCCGCTTAATCCCTTCTTATCTAGCCAAATGTCTTCCCTGTATTAATGTAATTTCCCTGGAATATAATTTCATTCTCTGGATTATGGCTTTCGGAGCTGAACAGATGTACTCTCAAAAAAAAAGATTCCAGGCCAAAAATGTAAAAATAAATAAATAAATTTAAAAAAAAAAAGAGATAAAAAAAATCCCAAAACTATGAGGGGACAGAGCTGATCTCAGTCCTTTTTCAATGCTAAAGAAACAAACTCATTACATTATGTAACCAGATATTCACATAAAGAAAAAAGGTGCTTAGTGTAAAAAATGTATCACAGTTTCAGCAAAAATATGAAGTAGCACAGCTGTTTTTAACATTGGCAATAATAAGAAATGTTTCTTGAGCAGCAAATCAGCATATTAGAATGATTTCTGAAGAATCATGTGACACCGAAGACTGGAGTAATGACAGTATTAATATTGTATAATATTTCACAATATTACTGTTTTTACTGTATTTTTGTTCAAATAAATGTAGCCTTGGTGAGCCTAAGAGACTTCAAAAACATCTTACCGACTCCAAACTTTTGAACGGTAGTGTATATGGTTGCTTAGTTGTACACCCAGTTGTACACCCAGTTTTTAGGGTGGTTGCTAGGGTTGCTATGTGGTTTCAGTGAGTCTACTGGAAAGTTTGAACCAGTGAGTCGACAAAAAAGTCCTCTGCACAAAAAGTGGCCATTCCTGAGCACCATCCTGAATGTCTGAAATGACAAATGGGACACCTGGGAGCAAAGACCACGAGACCGCAAGCCAATATCAAGTGTGCCATTTGGGACAGGGCCACATACTAGGATTATGTCCATGCTCTGGTTAAAGCATATAATATAAAATGTTCTCACCTAATGTACATTAGCCAATAATCCATAACCAAGATAATGTTAAACAGTAAGGAATAGTGCTGTCTAATAAGCCACAGCTTATCTCCCAAGTCCCTTTATGCACAAAACCTCTAGTTTGACATCCTTTTAAGAGATGAACAACTGTATCTCATGGGGGACCCCACGCCGCTGCCAACAGCGCAATTATGCTCAAATGTAGCCCTGCAGATCTTCTGTAATAATGTTCAGTGGAGTGTGTCCACACAGAGACATTCACAGTCTGCTCGCTGGCGTCCCTGCTGTCACTGCCTCGTTATCAGTGGCACAATCTGCTAAAAACACACAACGTATGAGACCTTTCAGAGAGATCATTAGCCTAGACAACCATTTAAAAAAATTAATGTCTATCAAAATCACTAGATTGATCATCAAATGCCATATATATACAAACTACAATACTGTCTAGTTACAAAATATAGGATATATTTTAAGATACATATATATAAGTTGACGTTTACATTTGGTTTACCTCAAAAAACCCAACAAATTCACAATGTTTAGTATCATTTGTCAGGCACAATAATCTAATGTTCTGGAATAATCTTCATTGGTGGGCTTTCTCAGTAGATATGATAATGTGATTAATTCATCACCATATCATGTAATTAAATTAAATGTTTTCATCAACTGATGACCATAGTCATAATTCTGTTAAAAAGTCCCAAAATAACACAGAAACTGCTATGTGTTAATATGGGTCAAACAGCAGTGGCCATAATATTAAAAAAAAGGAAAATCTTTTTTAAAACATCTAGTTTAAATGTATGCCAAGCTCTAAGAAATGTACTGTTTGTGTTCATGTTGATTTCATATGGTTTTAAAAAAAATCTTTTATGCCATTTTCAACAAAAGTTTACATTTAATCACTATAAAAATATAATGTGGTTTATCAATCAGGTAAAAAGGCAATAACATTCTCCTTACATTTTGAATATAGTGAGTGTACGTACACATCATAATATATAATGAATATATAATATCAATTTATGTTATATAATATAATTTTAAATAAGTTTTTAGGGAGCCACAGGTAAATAAATTAATGCATCTGAAGGATTTTATACCTCAAACTGAGGTTTTTCACTCATCATTGAAAAAAGCAGATCACTGATTACCATGCAACTAGAGTGGTCAATTGTGAAAATGCATTTAACCTCTATATTTCAGCAAGAACAAGTAGAAATGCACATACATCCCTCCAACAAATAAGTGAAAAGAACGAGATAAACCTTTCCCAACACTGCTCCCTTGACCGACCTTCGCCGCCTTCCTTCTGACTGATGTCAATCCTTTAATCATTTTTTGGTTCCCTCTAGCAGATTTAGATAATAGAGGTATTAGAAAAGCATGAGCGAGATGTTGGGTTTAACTGGATTCTGTCACCAGGACAGTCTGGCCTTCCTGAAGACAGCCTGAGGCGACACTGCTGCCCTGCAAACAATTACAGTCCCACTTTGTTGCAGAATAATAGGGCAAACAAACTAGTTCACGCCCGCCAAATCACTGCCAGGCTTCAATCACAAGCCATCCTTATCACAATTTTACCTTTTCTAGCATTAACAGTTCTCTTTAGAAAAGCATCTCTAAAGTCAAATATTTGTTGACTAATTTAAGTCAGATAGTCACTGAAGTCACAGAGTCTGTGGTGGACAAATGTTTAACATGGCTGGTCCACGTGGTAATGTCAGGTAGAAAATTCAAACATTTGCCTATCGACCTCAGACACGGCTTATCATTTGAAATATGCAAGTAGAAGCCTCTTTACATGGCCGCTTGTTCAAACTTTAACGTTAACCTAGATAAATGTGCGCTAATATTAGGCACATATCCAGGTGTTCCTGCAGAGTGTGGAAGCTAAATTAGTACTGCGCTTACTGCATGCTTAACTTAACCTGCATTTCTCTCTAAAGGCGCATCCACTACACTGTGAAGATGACAAGTCAGCACCGTCAACTTCATCTTTGCAGCCAAAACTGTCTCAGAAATCGCTAGTTTATTAATACATTTTTAAAATGTTCAGACAGTCTCTTTGCTGTTTTTCCCCAGACACATTCATAATCATTGCTTTTGCCAGTGCACTGCAGCAAGCTTTATGCATGCACATGTGTGCTTAATTTATATTTTAATGCTCATTGTTATTTATAGTTTAGTATTTCTCTGTAATGTATAACGTTACATTCTTTCTCAGTCCTGAAACCATTTTCCGATGCCATTCCCCCAATTATATTTAAGCTATTAAAAGAATATTATAAATGTCCGACTAGTCAACTAATGTCTTAAATGAGCGACCACTAGTCGACTAGAAAAAATCTTATGAAAAGCCTTATGAAAAATTGACAGTGGACAAGATAACATTGGCTATAGCATATCAAGTAAAAATGTACAGATATACAAAAAAAAAACAAATCTGAGTTTGACAAAGATATTAGAAAAGATATATTCTGAGTTCGAAAGATATAAACCATTTTTTACTACTCAAACTTATAATTGGATGTTTCTTCCACTCAATATTCCCAATCATGCTCTAATTTTTTGTTATGAAAAAAAAGTGTTAAAATATTATTTTAATGTTTTTATTTAGGACATAAAATGTTAGATAGCAAGACAAAAGAGTTGGCCATTTTATTACAAAACATGTCATTTCCACAACCGACATTTCCATCACAAAATGCTATAAAACAAAGTACTGCACATCATTTGAGATGCTGGAAATGACACTGCGTAAGAATTTATTAGCTTCAGAAAATGTCTGAAAAGAAATGCCCAAAAGTGCTCATTGTTGAAGAATAACAAATTACATTAATTTTGTCAAAGTGCACCTTTAGAAACGTATGGGAATTGGCTTCTTTTAAGATGTTAATCAGTTGTGTGTACAAAAATGCGAACCTTAAAACAGAACGCATGGCATTACATATGTAGTAACACAACCTCTTATTGTGATTCATTGAAAATTTGCAGTCCTTCTGCATACTTAAATGAATTAGTGGCAAACCTCATTAAAACACATCAATCCACCAGAGACTTGAGACAACAGGGAGCTACTGTAGTAAGGAACAACATTGTTTTCGACTACCAAGCTTAAGACAGAAAGAGATTTCGTGAGGGGAGTGGGTGAAGAGGGCTACTATCATGTCTTTGCCCCAGTGCTAATTACATGCATTAATTTTCTTTTTCTTTCATTCTTCTCTGTGTTTTGAGGAAAACTGTTAATTTCTTCTCTAGGGTAATCAACTAAGCGGGTATTAAATTAGAGGGACTTTCAATCTAAGCCTAGTTGATGTTTTCTATACAAGTTTGGCATTTATTTACTGTTGAAAACCTCCTAAAATTTCAAAATGTGTGTGCGTTCATTTTTGCTCCCTCATTACAAACATCTCATCAGATTCCCCTAAGGAAAAGGGCTCTGGCCTGCAGGCAAAAGGCAATGGCATGGCGGATGGCATCTCATTAGTATGAGGTTGCCAGATCAGCACCACACTTCTCTGCACACTGATTATTGGATGGCCACTTAATGAATCTTACACAAGGCAAACCGCACCTGCTCCCACTCAGAGCAACCGGAAACGACTTGGGCGCTGGTTAGGGTGTGTGCAATAAACAGATGTTAATTTTGTTGCTCCAAACATCCAAACCATCAGTCTGGGAATGCTGTGTTATCCTAATGTTATTTCCAACTCAAACTGCAACCAATGTAAATGCAACAGTGTTATGTTTAGGTGAGTGGTGGGTTATTTTTACAGCTAAATATGGAGGCCTGTTGACGGACGCTCAGATGAGTTTAAACACCACCACTCATCAAAATGTTTACTTCAGAGCCATTTTAACCTCTTTGACTAAGTCTATTAATGGAAATCTCAATGTACCCCTATATTCAAAGCATTTACTGAAGGAAAGAGAATTTTTTAACAAATCATTCAAAACTTGCTCACGCACACACACACTTGAGTATTCCTTGGTAGTGTGTTCAGGAGGAAGTGCCTAGACTCAAACCTGCCGAGTGACATGCTGGGCAAGTGCCATTGTACACACCCAAACCAGAAGCACACATGAATGCACATGCCCAGAAAGACAATGCACTTTAGGATGCCCTTCTTCCTGAACTCTATCCCAAATCCAAAGTTTCTAGATGTTGATGAATAATTCATCACTATGAGGTGTTTAACTTATAGTTATGCAGTAGTCAAATCAAGGTTCTAGCACAAATACATGTAAACAAATCCTGTTGAGCTGAATGACAGTCGTTTCTCACTGCTGTCGCAGGTTTGACAGATGAAAGAGAAAAGTCTTTTGTTCTTTACATATTGTAACCTTCAGTAAACATTCTTACAAAAGAGCTGTCATGAGTTACAAGGAGAAAAAATTAGCAAGGTGGGGGGTGTCAATGTGGATCTAAGATAAAGAAAAATAAAGATAAAAAGATAAAGAAGAAGAAATCTTGTTTAAAAAGGCATACCTTTCAGTTCTTAGAAATTTAATCTTTGTATTCATGTTACATATATTTTGAAAGTTCTCTCAATTTTATGTAGTGTAACAAAGTAAAAAAGTTTATATTATTTATAATAATTTTATAATTAACATTTTTACACCATGAATACTATGAGTCTACATGCAAAGATAGAGAGTTTGAGAAAAGAAATAATTTGAGTTTGACAAAGATATGAAACATTTTTTTATTACTCAAATTCAATTGGATGTTTCAACAAAGTAAAATTAAGCAAAATTTCACTTGTGTGAACAATATTTGCAATCATGCTCTAATTTTTTGTTATGAAAAAAAAAAAAGTGTTAAAATATTTAAATGTTTGTTTTTAGGACATAAAATGCTAGATAGCAAGACAAAGGAGTCTGCCATTTTATTACAAAAATGTAATTTCCATAACCGTCATTTCCATCAAAAATGCTATTAAGAAAAATACTGCACATCAAGAATACTGCACATTGAAGAATAACCAAACTGTATTAATTTTGTCAAAGTAAACACACCTTTAGCAACTCTTTTCACCTTTAGAATCGTATCCTTTTAAGATGTCAATCAGATGCTTGTCTAAAAATACGACCCTTAAAACAGAACATCTAATTGTAATTCATTGAAAGTTTGCTGAAAAAAGAAATGTGTAAAAAGAGATCAATGTTTAGAATATTTACAATAATTGTATATCTAACATTTTTTACACATTGAATACTCAAAATCATTATAATCCTTATTTTTTTAAATATATTGGTTAAAATATTATATATATTATATATATATTATATATATATTTAATAATATGTTAAGTTATGTGTGCACTAAAGTGCACTCAAATAATTTATCATAAAACTGTAAGACAGAACAAAGTCTTAGAAATACAGCCTTCTAAAGCAAACAAAATTCTTCAAATGTCCTTCCAACACTTCTAAATACAACAATGAAGCAATAGTACCACTTAAAATAAATTTAGTATTAAAAGAAATGCATATTTTTAACCTTTCACCCTTTCTTCTCAGGTTGTAAGCATTTAAGAGTTGATTAGAAAATCTAACATGCTCCAAAACACCACTTTGAGGTAAATTTAGCCAAATGGAAAAAAACACATCTTGAACAGATGCATAAATCTCATAAAAACCTGCTCCTTTCAAAAGCAACGGGGGAAAGAAAAAAAAAAAAAAAAAATGTAAAGGTGCTAATATGCCTATTAGTTACGATGAGCACAATGCAAACACGCATCATCTTCCAAAAATTATGTCCATTTTACTGACAACACAGTCATCTCCAATGCTGAATTGTCTTCCTGGAATCTCTTGATTAAAATATGGCTTCTGTTAAAGTGGAAATGTGAGTGAAAGTGCAGCTTCTCGCATTTGTTGTTTTGGCAGTGAAAGAAAATGCTGAACAGGCTACAGGGAGAATGGATGCCATCAATAAACAAATAACTGCATTGTCAATATTTAAGATGGAGGGGTGCTTCCTGCTGACTAGAGGTCAACCCTGTAGGGACAGAAGCAAGGAAGAGGAGGATAACAAGAATAGAGAGATTATGAAGGGAAAGTATAATTTACGAGACTAGAAACTAGTGTGTGACTTCCTGTTGTCATCCGCTGTTCCCACAAATACATCATAATCTCTCATTTAGACTCACTCTTCCTCACACAATTCTCATTTGTCTCACTTCTACAGTTTTGCCACTTCCTCAATCAACTTCTGATGGCCTAATGTGACACTGACTAACAGACGCACGGCAGACGGAAAGATCAATCAAAGCAAATGGTTCCCAAACTGAACTCAATATCATAATGACAGGATGTAGCTGCCGTGTGTAATTTTTCCATGTTAAAATACTTCCTATCCAAGTTTTCCCTGAAGATTAGGTCACAATACCAAAACAATATCACTACCAATGAAATTCACCCAATTTGATAATTAATAATAATTAACCATTTGTTACATTTATAATAGAGTTGTCAAAAGTACCGACTTCGGTACCAATCGGTACAGAAATTTAAAAAAATGTGACACTTTGAGCGCTGTTGAGTGGATTCGTAAACACCGCTGATTGGCCATTGTGTTGATGCGCTCATCAGATATGTCTGTGATTGGCTACAATGATTAATGCATGGCAGCGCTTGAAAGCACACAGAAGTGTTTGAATTTGAAAGCGTTTTGAAAGCGGGAGCGTTTGAAAGCAGGCGTCTTATCAGCGGACTGGCTATTTACATCGTTTTTACAGCGTTGATCATTGAAGCCAATCACAGACATATCCGATGAGACGTGAAAACAATGGCCAATTAGAGGTGTTTACGAATCCACTGAACAGCGCTCAAAGTGTCACATTTTTAAAATTTCAGTACCGAAGTCAGTATTTTTGACAACTCTAATTTATAACATGCTTTACATATGGAAGGGGGAATCTCCTCAACCACCACAAATATGCAGCATCCGCCTGGATGATGTGACGGCAGCCATATTGCGCCAGAACGCCCACCACACACCAGCTTATTGGTGGAGAGGAGACGGGGTGATGAAGCAAGTCAATATGAGGATAATTAGGAGGCTATGATGGACAGAGGCCAATGGGCATTTTTGGCCAGGATGCCAGGGTTACACCCCTACTCTTTTTTTTTTTTTTTTTTTTTTTAAATAAGGACATGCTGGAATTTATGACCACAGAGTCAGAAACTCGGTTAAACATCTCATCCGAAGGACGGTGCTTTTTGACAGGATAGCGTTCCCATCACTATACTGGGGTGTTAGGACCCACATAGACCACAGGGTGAGTAGTCTCACCTTGCCAGACTTTCAGACTGACGGAAGGTCTGGACTCTTTCGCAGCTTTCCGCCCAAGAGAACGTTTGACTGACATGTAACACAACCAGTCACAGTTAATGTCATGTTAAGGGGCGTGAAAATGTAAAGTGGATGTGCCTACAATAACAGCGTGCATCTAATAAATTATTCATTCAAGAACGTTGTGCAAGTTTACTGCAAACAGCCAACGGTCTGTGGACGTGACGTCTGAGGCTACAGGGTGAGTAACTCTGAGCACAGTATACTCTTAGTAAATACTAATGTGGCAAACAAACCCAGGCTCATTGGAAAAAGGTGCCTGTGGCATTTCTCCAAAACGATATTACGCTGCTCCTTGTAGGTCTCTAGACACTTTCAAAGTGAAATGTCCAGTGAGTGGCGGTAAAAGCACATTCAGATGAACTGATAAACGTGAATCTAACAACATTTTATGTTGGTTGTTGCACGTATCTTGGCAGCAGTGTTGGGTGTAACTGTAATTAATAATAGTGTTACTGTAATTAAATTACTGAAAAAGTAAAGTAAGGGATTACTGTTCATTTTTAGGTAATTTAATTACAGTTACTTATAATGTACTTAATTACATACTGTAAATTAGTTCAACAGTTCCGTATAAATCAATATTAAATTTAAAATCTAAATTTGTCGTCTAAAGGTAAAAGTGAATGCTGCCTTTTTAAAATCGTTAGCTGTAGTGCAGTTGCGCGTGAGTTCGCAACTTCGCACCAGTTGGCTGTGTAGTCGCTGTCTGAAGATGTCGGCAGAAGCGAGTGGCTGTTTTGCAGAATGGAAATATTCCAATTACTTCACTTTTTTGACACAGGTAGGCAAGAACATTACGGTAAAATGTAAGCTATGTCCTAGGGAGAAAAAACTGCGCACGCTCTCTGAGAGACGGTCTTCAGTCAGTGCCCTCTCAACCAAAGCGCACACACTTAGCCACCTCTCGCAAGTGTCAGATTTTCACGGTTTATTACACAAACTTTCAAATACACACAGAGTTATGTCAAAGTGCCCATATTCGCGTTGGTTATGTGAATGGGAACAGTATGTGTAACAGCATATTGTCTCCGTCCATTAGGTCTTAGTACAGCACTCTTTAAAACATGCTACTGTCTACTATTGGCTGTCTGTATTATAAATGATAAACAACAAAAGAAAAGCTTTAATAAGGATTAATCTGTATTTAATTTTAAAGTTATGACTATGCAAAGTTATTTTATATTTGATTATTTAATTTCTGTGGTATTTTTACTTACTACTATTAGACTACCTGAAAAATATATAGCATTGTTTTATTTGTATCTTTAAATATTTTTACCGTGGTATCGACTTTGGTATCGAGTACTGTGCACTTTTAGTGATATCGGTACCGACTACTAGATTTTTGGTATTCCTATTTGTTACTAAAAAAAATTAAGTATTATAGTATGTTTTAATAAAGCTAAAATGTTTTAAAAAGCAATAAAAGGCTAAACTATTCCATGTTGGACTCATATTTAAATTATTAAAAGAGTAATGAGTTGAATTACTTATTGAGTAATTAAATTACTTTTCAGACAGAGTAATTAGAAAAGTATTTTAAATACAACATTGATGATGTAATTAGTAATTAATTACTTTTTTGAAGTAACTTACCCAACACTGACATTGGAAATAAAACGGCCGGTGAGTGGCACTAAATGGTTAATGCTCTATCGCATTTAAAAATACTCTAGACTAACCCGTATCTGATTTTGTTACGATAGATTTAACAATCTGATAGATTTAACAAAAGCAAACGTGAGATAAAAACACTGAAGCAACAAGTGCATTTTAGCTTGCGTCAAGTCATGACTTTTCACAGGACTCATACCCGAGTGAGTTTTTCTACTTCAAATTTTCATGTTTAATTCAATGTGTTACTTGCCATTTCTTTGTAATTATTTGTGAAGTTTACTAGCAATTTCTGAGTGAACATTTTTTCTACACCAATTTTGGCATGTTTTTCCAATGAGCCTACACTGTAACAAACACATAAAACATTATATTGTTTTATTTTATTTGTTAATATTTATATTAATATTTTACATTTTAAATGCAATTTAATGCAATTAAATGCAGTTTACAATTTAATGTAGCTCTCATGTATTCATCAGCTGATTACACACTTTCATTTTTCCAGGGGTATTTAGTCAGTAATAATTGTTCTTCCTGGCATCTAACAGCATCATCAAGCATTCAAAGTAAACATTAAGAAGCTGGTTAAAAGGTTAATAAAATAAACTAAAACTTCAATGAAGCATGCATAATTTATTTAAATTACACTCCAAAAATGGCAAAATATTTAGAGGTCTTTTAATGGTCTTAACCATTTTAATCACAAATCGCTGGTCAGGAAATTAGCAAGAATTGCACATATACTGTAGATAAATTAACTTAGCACGGAATAGCCTTCCCCAACTTGCAGACATCGTTTTACAGGAAGAAGAGTCAGTGTTGTTCCACTCAATGTTAATGGCTTCAAACAGTTCATGAGTAGCTGAAAAATGTCTCCCAGTTCGTCTGAGTTTAATGCACGTACGGCATAGCCTGTATATTGTGTGTGTAAGACTCCAGTAAAATTATTAGGTAATTATTTCCTCATGAATAAATCTTTCAACGAGTAAAACTGGCTGTGTCTGTATTATGATAGACTACACAACATTATAATATTATTTGCAAATTTATTTTTAAATCATTATTACTGTCCCTGGTTCACATTAGGGTAGGCTTGTAAGAAAGTAGCAGTGACTGGGACAGACTTTAAGATCACCTCCGCTTAAAAAGATGAAATCTAATCCTGTTTACATTGCCTAGAAAGCAATGAATTTTTAAATTTTGCTAATTTCCTGACCAATAATTTGTGGTTAAGACAATTAAAAGCTTAGTGTTTAGCCATTTTGGGCTTGGACCATTTCTCCCTAAACCTGATCAGTATTGGCTGACTCGTTTGTGCAGTCCCGTTATGATGTTTTCAAAGGAGGAACCACAAAAAAAATGACCTGGAATTATTAAATGAGATGCATCAAATTGATTTCCTCTTTGATGTCGCCTGAGGACTCCAATAACACACATGCACATGTTTAAATCCCCATACACACATCCATGCTCTGCCAAATAGTGTTTTATTCTAAAACCCTGAAGTGCATAAACACACACACACACACACACACACACACACACACACACACACACACACACGTTACAAAAGCAAAATGCGAACAATTGTTGTGGTATTAAAACTACAGTCATTCTGAGCATGTATTAATGTAATAGCTGGTAAAAAAAAAAAGCTCTGGAATAAACCCACAAACTCAGAGAATATCTTTTAACTCAAGAGATTATGGCTGCTTTTACAGGCATCAAGATTACATGCTTTTTCCCCCCTTGTTTTAGTCTCAAAGTCCAAACAACCACAGAAGGCTGCTACTGTTAATGTGAAAATAGGCAAACAACAGTCACGCTACAAGTGCAAAAAGTCACACTACAGTACAAAAGTAATCAGCCACAAGCTAATAATAACTTTACAGTGTACTGTAAGATAATTACATTATTTAAACCAATGAATAATTGCAAGTTACTGAACAAAATAATTACATATTAAGAGCATTGTTCATCAGTATTACTCAGTACAGTGTAACTACATTGTAACAAAGACTATAGCACAATATTACCAATAAAAAGTACTGGGCATCCGAGTACATCAGGCTCATTTACACCATAATCCGTCTCTTTTTACAATAACGTCTTATAATGTCTCTGTATGGTGTATGCATATTAATTTTTTAAAGTAAAAAGACAATTAATCACTTGTCCAATAATTCTGACAGCCCAGTTCACAAGTGCAAAAAAAAAAAAAAAAAAAAAAAAAATTAAAGGTTTCTCAAAAGCTGGAATTTGTTTGTGCATTGTGAGGTTACAGTGACACATAAAAGACATCTACAGACTTCACAGGATACTTGAGCTTCCAGTAGCTTTGGTAACACTGCAAAAGTGCTAAAAATACAGCTGTCCATGTTACAAAACAAGGGCTTAAAGTGAAAGCCATTTAGAGTGGATTAGATCTTTGGAGAAGTGCTAATGGACAAAGAGAGGAAATGCATACAACACTTGTTTAGCACTTTAACTTAAGATACGATATTGAAAAAAAAGAAAACTTTAATAAAGGAAGGAAGGACAAAAAATATGAAAAGGAAACGGAGCAGAGCAGAGGGAAACTCCATCAGGACAATGAAGTGAATAGATGCAGGAAAGAGAGCGAAAAAATGATTGAAAACACTGCTGGACAAGAAAGAAAAGCAGATGAAGGAAATATTAGTGTGTGTGTGTGTGTGCGTGCAGATTCAGCCCACTCAACACTTTGTATCCCGCCGATAAATCAAAGAGGCTCTTGAGTAGAACTGAGTCAAGACAACAGTTAAACATGGCACAGCGGTCAGCCTCAAAATCATCCTCTTCCTGTATCCTCGAAACAGACCTCAAAGAGACATCACAGCTCAGACGCACGGCAGGTAAACTATAGGGGCCATACTTGTAGTGTTTTATCTCTCTTCATGAAGCCTTCTTATAATAGTCAAAGTTTTTTTGACTAACACCCATAATTTTGTTTTACACAATTATTTTTCACCCTCACACTGCATCTTAACAGGCTGTTTTTGGTACTGTACCTTTAAGATACTGTATGTAGATTACCTCTGTTACAATGGCTAACCTATTATAAGTGAAATTAATACAAAATATTGCTAAGACTTTACAATAAGGCTCCATTTGTTCACATTAATTGGCTACTTTAGTTATCATGAACTACTAATGAATAATACTTCCAAATTAATCTTAGCTAACGTTAATTTCAGCATTTACTAACACATGATTGAAATTAAGTCACATCGTGCGTGTGTGTGTGCGTGTGCGTGTGTGTGTGTGTGTGTGTGTGTGTACTGTATAAACCCTCCATATCTGCCATCCAAACTGCATTAACATATTCCAATTTTATAAGGTACTTTTAAAGACTTCAACAATTTTCCAACAAACATATAAATACATAGTGTTTCAATACTTAAATTTCTAAAACCAAAATTTATTCCTCATACATCAAGTAAACATTCCACTTTTATGTACTTCAACAATTTTTCAAATTAAATAAATAAATTTCATACTTTGGCTAAGGAATAATTTTATATTTAAAAATCTAAGTAATAAAATAAGATATTTGTGCATAGTTGGATAGCAAAATAAATAGGCTTACTACATATTTTGTTGTAGGAAGCGAATCTAATTAAACCCTACATATTTTCAAACTATTTTCCCCTATACAGTTTATGTCATGTTAATAATTTTGTATATGGTTGACCCTATGAAGCTCATGGAAATATATAATAATACATTTCATGTTACATTACAAGAATGTTAGATTTGGTCACCACTTGATGCCCAACGTGTCTGAAACAAAACCACCTGGGAATCGCTGCATTAGCAAGAGAAATACTGTTTTCCATCATTTGACCCTTTAAAAGGACCCTTATATAACGGCACAAGGATCATGTCGCTCTTTCGCTTCTCTCTCTCCACTTCAGCTTCACGAGCTAGCACACAGGGCAATTCGGTACGTCAGCTCCCCCGCTAGAGTCGCGTCCAACCTTGGGCTGCCGTGGCTCGGTATCATGGGCACCATCTGTTCATACTGCAATCAACACAGCAGGCTGCACGCTGCCCCCCTGCTACTCCATACTGCACCGCCAACATGTGTGTGTGTGTGACCTGAGGAAGCGAGGTATATTTGTGAAAGCGGCGAGACAGTGCAGAACAAACTCAGTGTGTGGCTGCGTTTACGCAGAAAGAGGAATTTAGAACAAGTGTGGGTAAGCCGAAAGAGGAAAAACAGAGCGCGCTTGTGCACACGCATTAGCCGCAGCACCTCACGACTCGGCTGCCAAGTCAGAGTGGATCAGTGAATCCATTCATTCCAGGTCAATTTGGGCATGTTACTTGACAACACCAATTCATTAGCGCGATCCCTCGCCGTCTCTCTCAGAATAACCCACTTCCTTCGATATCCAGCAGTAACCACGACCCACAATGCACTGGGACAAGCAGTCTACGGTCAATCAGATTGAGCGATGTTGTAAATATTTCAGTGGTTGTCTCTTTCGCTCTTCTCCATTCCTTCTCCCTCTCAAATATTCGTTTACTCCCTTCGTTTCTTTCTCAGTCCACCCAGGAGCCTTTGGATTCCGAACATGATTTTTTCACGAGTCTTTAAAACTAATTCTGAATCAGAATGGCCTGGTTTCCAGAGACCCTCTGAAGTTAGAAATGAATGAATAGAGGTTTGGTTATCAAACGAGGGTGGCAGGAAGCAGGTTCATTCAGACGCCTACACGTGCGCTTTCACAGGCAGCGCTGACCTCGGGTACACGGCTCGTACGCTCCCAATAAAACGGCCTAATTAGACACGGGGAATTCGTGCCGGGGGCCTTGAGGTTGAACGAGTCTTAAGAGTTCATCGTACCTCTCGCTTGTGTTGGGTTTGTTTGAGTGCACAGGAAGTGGGAGAAATCTGATGCTAGATTAAGTACTAAACATCGTTTTTCCCTTTTTTTCCTTTGGTTTTTCAGAGACGCCTGCACTTGCGAATAGACCTTGAAGGAGAGTGAAAGAAAAATGTAAAAAGGTCATTGAGGTCACGTCTGTGAATTTTGAAAGCTTACACTTCCTGTCTGTCTCCATGCGCATAATAAAATACAAGCTTACTTCACAGTATACACTGAATACACCTTTGTTTTCTTTTTTAATAGTATGTGAAAGTTCTATTCTGTAGGGAGCAGAGATATATTAAATATTCATAATACATTTGTAAGGGTATTGCTGGTGATATAATAAAGTGTTACTGTGGAAAAATAAAAATAAAAATTATATATATATATATATATATATATATATATATATATATATATATATATATATATATATATATATATATATATATATATATATATATATATATATATATATATATATATATATATATATATATAGTTATTTATTTGTTTATTATACACACATATACAGTATGTATGTATGTATGTATGTATGTGTATACATTGTCATTTACATGTTTAATACACAAATAAACATGCAAATGACAGTGTGACCATCACGCATATAATCTTTTTCAATATTTCAACATTTATGTGCTTGCTTAAAAAAATGGATAAAATCTTTTTGACCAAACAGTCAATGTAGCCAAATAGATTCAAAATGTAAAATACACTAAAAATAGTTCACAGTTTTCCACACAGTTTATCACTAAATGAAACACGAACGATTAATATTATTTACTCGTTTTTTTTTTTTTGCACTCATAACAATACACATTAACTAACAGTAATATTTACCTACATATATTTTTACCAAAACATACCATGGGAAAAAAATCATAGATCGATATTCACTAGGAATGATGCTTAATTTTATATTGCCAACAAAAACAGTAAATATATTAAACAGTTCTTTTATGTTAAATATATTTAATATTTTATGTTCTGCCCAGTGCTGGTAGTATGCTTTTACAAACATCACCTCATATTTATGGAGGTGTGCAACTCTTAGGGGTTCGATGACAGTGTGAATGGAAAACAGATATGGGGCTTATGAGCTCTGTGTGTCTGTGTGTGTGTGTGTGTGTGTGTGTGTGTGTCTGTGTGTGTCTGTGTGTGTAGCATGACGGGAGAGCGCTGTGTGTGAGGAGGTGAAAATCAGCTTGTCTCAGCAAAGCGCTGAATTCCTAACAGAGTTCAGTGACCCCAGGACCATCAGACGCACCAGCCGGAGAGGCAGGAAGATGTGTTCATCTCTGTGTGTAAGCTGCAGTTTTGACCCCTGACCCCACTTCCATCACGCACCACTCTCCTCGTTACATATTCATCACCTCTCATCCTGCATTTCTGATTGCGCATGTGAACCACATCGACTCAGTGATGTGATGATCCAGCAGAGATTAATGCGACGGATGGGATCTGCTGCTGATCAGAGACGTGTCTCAGTTCTCAGTCCATGTGTTTGCAGTACAACTCGTTCCAGTTATCTCTGCTATTTTGGCTTGATACAATGTTGAATCTCATGATCAGTGTAATACACTTTTCATTGAATTCTTATTTATTCTTATCTTATTTACTTAATTTGATTTTTATTATTCCTATTTTATATATCTGTATTTTATTCATAAAATTTTAATTTATAATCATTACAACAGTTTAAATATTTTTTTCATTTTATTTTTCATTTAATTATTGTTTACTTCCTTTGTTTTGCATTGTTATTTTCTTATTTCCGTTTATAATTATTCATAGTTATTTTATTTATTTATTTTTATTTTTTATTTGGTTTTGTTTTATTTTAACTATCATTGTATACATTTTTTAAAGGGGTCATGAACTGCTTTTCTTTCTAAGCTTGGTTTCAATAGAAGCTGTTTTTGGACTAACAAGGAAGTTTTGAGTTCTGGAACTTACAGGATATTTTTTATAGTACAATGACCTCTTATGTCAAAAGATCAAGGAAAATTTGATTTCTCAATGTATTAAAGGTAGGGTAGGCAATTTGTTTTATAAACACTTTGTTATACTGGTTGAAACTCTTTTCACATCCTGACTGCGATAATAGATGTGGTCTAAATATTAAAACATGTACATATATCTTCTGTGGAAGTCTCAGGACCAAAAAATGTTTGTCCAATCATTGTATTCAGTCCGACTTTGTCCAGTCATTGCATACGATGTCCTACCTGCCTGTCAACATATGTATTTCCATACCTCAGTGCACCCTGCTCGTGCATGCATCAAACGTTGCAGAGTTGTAGACAGACAGTCACAGAGCACCACAAACAAACGGCAACCGCCTGAACCAAAACAACAAGCTTATGCTGCGTTCACGCCATGTCGTAACTGTAATTACTAGATGGCATATACCTGTGACATTCTACCCAAAGCTGTTCACGTCGTCAGACTCCGACTTACGCGTTTTTGTCAACACTATAAACGGCGAAATGAATCTGCAGCAGTCAACTAGAGCTCTGTAAGTTGTTTACATTATTGTAATGTTATGTGCTTTGACAATGAGTGGAGGTACATACTGAGAGAGAGAGAGAGAGAGAGAGAACACAACTACAAAAAAAAAAAAAAAAAAAAAGGGAGGCTTTGTGTCGGCTCATTTCACAGGAATGACTGCTTACGTCCTTAGTTTTGCACTATTCTATTTTTATTTCTATTAATAATTATTCATCAATATTTTTTTTTTCTTTTCTTTTATTTTTTAATTCTATATTTTTCCATTTTTCAATTCCTACGAGTATTGTCCAGACTTTTTGGGGTAACACAAATACACCATTTCTTGTCAGGCCAATAAGACAAACTGGGAGAGAAAAGAGAGATTGCATGGTAAGATGGGCAAAAAAAGTGAAGCTCTGTGCCGACTTATCCCGCGGGAATTGTCGTCATGGCTACATCCTTCCAGTAGCAGCTCCCTGATTCCCAGGGAGCGACGAATGGAAGACAGGAGGAGAGAGAGACCGACAGATGGAACGGCTCTTATTGCAGTGAGAGGCTGAGGATTGAGATGGTATATTACCACACTGTAAAACAGACGCATTGTCTGTCCACTGACAGAACAAAACTCAATCTAACACTCCAACACAACCTGCAACTTCACACAGTAAGATTAAAGACAGCATGAAATGGCTTTGCATCATTTAACTTCCATAATGCGATGTATTCGGCCATTGTGTTACATCGCTATATTTTTCACTGTTACGGTTACCAGCTGTATCAATTAAAAAAAAGTTACATTCCTGCCGATTTTAAAAATGTAGTTTTGCACATGCGTATTATTCATATTGCACTCAGCTAAGGAAGCGAGCATCTCTCGTGTATCAGTGTTTATCTGTATTCATCAGTAGCGGTCGGCGACTCCAGGAGTCCCACCGGCAGACAGTTTTAATCAGAAATTCAAGCAGCTTCAGGCAGAACAGTGTCCTCCTCTCTGAGAGCAGCTCATGTTCATGTCTTCCACTGAACAGCCCTTTCAAGACATACATATTCAGTCCAATCCAAAACACATCTGAAAATGATGAAAAACAGATATGAGACGCGAAGAACAAAGCCTGACAGAGAACAAAGACTACACAATGAAATACAGTAGCACAGACTCCTTCACAGGAAATGACAAAGAAAGAGAAAAAAACTGATGTCATACATCAGATGGTGATTTCTGATTAAATGGAGTTTTGGAAAAATTCCAGATATAAGGATAAGAACAATACAAAAAATATTGTTGTTGTTGTTGTTGTTGTTGTTGTTAATAATAATAATAATAATAATAATAATAATAATAATAATAATGAATAATATTTTTGTATTTATATTTGTAATAAAATAAAATACATTACCGGGTTTGATACATTATTAATATTATTATTAATAATAATAATATGTTTTATCTGATTTCAGAAAGAGAGGTTCAAGAAAGAGAAAGGCTTCAAAGAACTATTGTAAAAGATGGTGATTTTGGATTTTTTAAAAAATCCATAGATATAAAGATACTGTGGAAAAGGACAATATGAAAATAATCTTTAAGTATTACTACCATATTATTATTATTATTATTATTATTATTATTATTATTATTACTACTACACACTGACTTTTTAAATAATTTCATTATCCATTTCATTATTTTTGTTTTATTTATATAGTAATAAAAATTAAAAAGTGGTATCTGATCAAAAGATGGCTTCAAGAAATAAGTTTACTAAATGTACAATATCTGCTCTAAAAGATGTCAAATATGTTAACTGATGACAAAAAAATATGTGGAGAATAAACCAACATTAGTCAGATGCTACACGGACGATGAACAATTAATACTGAAATGTCAGATGTACTAAAACCGCAGAGATAGAGGCGCGGGCTGCCAAAGTCATTGGATTCTCAAGGACACTGCGGCGAAAGAGAGTGTGTGTGTGTTTGATCGAGAGAGACGAGCATGCAGGAATATGAGAGGTAGCCTGGGAATACACTCACGTGGATTGGCCATACCGTGTGCATGTGTGTCAATGTGTGGTTCTGAGGGCGGGGCTTGGCATCCGGTCCGTAAAGCATCCTGGTGGGAGTAGAGTGATGACGGCAGGGTTTGGGCCAGTTTGGGCCGGAGAATCATGTTCATTCATCTCTACTGCTAATGAATCGAGGGTTACAAGACAGAAGAGCAAAGTGGACTCAAGCAGACACAAGTTGTTAGTCTTCGCAACTTGCTCACCCTTGTAGTTCAAACCAGCGGAGACTGATTAGCCACCATTTGGGCAGGAAGTCAGAGCATGTTGGTCTGCCGGAACAGCGATACACTCCATTACCTGAACCAAGTCCGAAAGGAGCAATAGAACTGCTCTCAACATCCACTCCACTGCACAAAGAGCCAAAGCGAGCAGACAAGGTTTGATTGGTAAATTTCTGCCCATGCCAAGGCAAGATCAATGCCAGCCACAACCATTACTTGGTTATTTTGTGCCCTAGACACTTAACTTCGCAATTACATCTTAGTACCCATGATAAATGGGCCTTTCCTGTGTCAGTGGATACTTGAAAATGAGCCATCCCTGTGTGGACATAAAGGTGTGTGATTACATTGCCAGTAGTCTATGTTTGGTCTCTAGTAGAGGTTTCAGTTGTACATCATGAGTGGTGTTGAGGACTCTACATAAGTAACCCATCGGAACAGAACAAACTGAGACTGTTCCGAAATTGATATGGCGATGAAACCATCTGTTAGGGCTGCACCATTTGGAGAAAAAAAACAAATTGGCATTTTTTCTAATAAGAAATGCAATGGCGATTTAAAATGCGATTCAAAAAACATGTTTGCTGTGCTTGTTTGTAGTGCTGCTCAATATATAATAATAATAATAATAATAATAATAACAGTAATAATTATATAATATAACATAAAAGGTTATACATTATAAATAATATAATATAATATAAGACTAGAAATATAGACTATAAATATAGACTAGAAATATAGACTGTCATGATTCCTCAAAGTCGAGTTTTCGTTTTTAAATAATCCTCGATTGCAATTTACTCGTGTCGAGTAACAAACTACCGGAAGTGGCACATTTCACAGACGAGAATCCATGAACCACATCATTAGATGTTTTCTAAGGCTGCGCGATATATATAAAACCATTTAAAATCATAATATAGCATAGTGCTATTGTAAAATCACAAAGGCTGCGATTCAGTTAAATAAATATATGCACTGCTGGTTTCACAGAGAAGGGTTTGGTTGGGTTTCCATTAACGTGCATAAAGTCTGACGCGCTTTGTGATTCATAGATGCAATGTTATCATTGTGAGTTTGGGTTGCTTATAACATTCATCTGGAAACACGGTGTGCGCTACTTCATCAGATTCGTAATGCAAGTCATTCTTAAATCTACGCCATCACAGGAGAATCCATAAATATGTTTCTAAATATGCAAATTGTTGTTCATTGCTATTTCAAAATAAAAGTTTAAGCCCTTGCTCTGAATTTGCATGTTTTGATGTTCACATGTTGAATTTCGACTTTTATTTCACAAAATTTAAACATAGGCTGAAGTTCAGAGAGGCTCTCAGGAGTAAACAGGTTACGTTTAACTAAACATCTCCATGATTCAAAGTGGTGCACAGAAACAAGCCTTTAAACCAACAATCCTCCTCAAAGTTCAATGGGAACACATCCAAGTGGCCATATGGATTGTGAAGGGTTTAAAACATGCCATTTCTGAATAACACAATTATGTTTCATCGACACACACCAGAGGCGGTGAGGGCAAATACATTCAAACAAACTAAGATTTCAACACTTGAACTGCATCCAGACCACACTGTACTAATTATTCCCAAAATAAGCAGTGGGGGAAGATTTTCTGTGTGCTCCACACCCATAAAGCACGTACTCAAAATAAACTCCAGCAAACAGAACCAAGAATGGTCTGGTGGTCTTGAGTACTACTGATATATGTGCCTAACCCCAGCCTGACCCACTCAGGACAGCCTTGTTTGAAAGGTCAAGAGAGAGAGGTCACGTACCGTCAGCGCTCACTTCCTGGCCCTCTCCAGCACCTGCTCACGGAGGACAGACGTTGTCGTATCTGGACCTGTTAAAAGAGAGGATAATTCATTAATCCATTCACAGGAGTATAAAACAATGACTACTGGGTTGGAGAAACACAGACAAGACACAAAAGTGTTGCATTCATGACTGCCACTGTAATACATTGTCACGTTAAGTTTTAATGGGGCCATATCACGCTAAACAGAAAACGTATTGTCAACAATGCTCAGAACTTAACGGTTTCTCCACCGACCTCCCAGATCGTTTATCACAACAGAGGTCATTTACATATATTTGCAGTAACACAAACTGTCAGAGAGAAGGTGGAAAGTGGTTGGTTAATTTTGGACCCTGTTCATGTCAGTGTTATTTTAGTATCACTGAGATATATTGTTATTAATTTTTTATTTCAGTTTTATTTCACTTTTAGTACATCATGTTAAACTAAACGAAAATTAGAAATATTGCCTCGGTAACTTTCAAATTTATTGCTGTTCTTTTGAACTCTGTTCATAAAAGAATCCGGAGGAAAAAAAAAAAAAAAAAGCATGACAGTTTCCACAAAAATATTAAGCAGCACAAACTGTTTTCAACATTGACAATAATAGTAAATGTTTCTTGAGCATCAAATCATCATATTATAATGATTTCTGAAGGATCATGTGACACTGAAGACTGGAGGAATGATGCTGAACATTCAGCTTTGATCACAGGAATAAATTGCAATTTAAAAATATATTCAAATAATAATAATAATAAACTTAGCACAAGCAACTGTGGCTCTCAACTTGTGGTGTGAGATATTTAATAGCAGTAACAGATCACTCCACTCATTGTGTTTGAATGCACAATTTGGACTGCTTTTAAACATCACCTCAGCGCTCTCTGAATCATTGCTGATCCGGGGTTCTACATCTACCGTTCCCTCAATGGGCTCCGGTGGGAGAACAACAACATAGCGCTCGCTTTATCACACTGACCCTGTGGTTGTTGTCCACCGCACCATGCAAGATCCAGATGGCAGAGAGTGAGAAATACAGATAACAGGAGCAGTACGGATTCACACAGCAGTTCTGCACTAGTCTACCATATGATCACTCAACTCCATCGCTGCGGGGGGTGGGTTGTGTGGGTGGGTGGCGAGCCGGTGCGCAGTGAAAATGGCACAACCTCCCAGCTCTGTAAACAATAACTGCTGCCATGATCATAAAATCACCATCCACTGTTGGTCATGGGGTAAATCCATTTCCACTGGACAACCCACCATCTGACCAATAATCACTAGACCGTTGCTCCATGATCTACATTTGGAGCTGGAAGTAATACACCTCAACAAGCAATATTTTTTTTTTTAATTCAATCATGTGATTCATTGAGTGCTTGTGTGTAACTGGCCGTCAACCAAAACAACACAATATAAGGCCACTGGCATTATAATAAAACAGAACTTACAATGTGAATCCAGCACTTTACTGCTTCTATTAATATTCTCTAAAGTCTCAAAAAGCAGCTGTCTCACTTTTTTTGTTGTTGTTGTTTGGAAATTTTTCATCAATATCTGTAATTAACACATTGAAGCTAAAGCTGTCATGATCAAGTCACTGAACAGTTTTCTAAAATGAATCAGTCAATAACACTGATTCATTTAGAAACAAAACACCACTACTGGTTTGGAAAGTGAATAATGCATAGGTAATTATTATTATTTTATAGACACATTGAATGGGTCAGAACAGTGGGAATGTGGCCTGTAAAAAATATACTATATATACACTATACCTACAAGTTTTTCCCCCAAATCATTAAATCCTAAAAGGATAGTTCACACTTAAAAAGTCTTCAGAGTAAAAATTTTCCAGTCATTCTAGAATGAATAATTGTTTCCAAAAAAAAAAAAAAAAAAACACACTATTAAAGTGTTAGCTCACTTTCAAATGAAAATTACCCAAATCTTTACTCACCCTCAAGCCATCCTAGGTGTATATGACTTTCTTCTTTCTGATGAACACAATCTGAGTTATATTATTAAATATCCTGATGCATCAGAGCTTTATAATGGCAGTGAGCGATACCAACGAGTATGAGCTGAAGAAAGTGCATCCATCCACATCCATCCATCATAAATGTGTATCTGGGGGGGTTAATAAAGGCCTTCTGAAGCGAAGCGATGCATTTGTGTAAAAAATCCTTATTTAGCAAGTTATAAAGTAAGATATCTAGCTTCCGCCAGACCACCTTCCGTATTCAACTTACGACGAAAGTGTAAACTGACGTCACATCAGTTAAGCTTTTTCCATAAGTTGAATAGGGAAGGCGTAGGACATAGCATAAGCTTTTTTAACTGTGAGAGTTTTACACTTTCTTGGTAATTTGAATACGGAAGGCAGTCTGGAGGAAACTAGATATTTTACTTTATAACTTGTTAAATATGGATTTTTTTCTTTTTACACAAATGCATTGCTTCGCTTCAGAAGGCCTTTATTAACCCCCCGGATACATATTTATGATGGATGGATGTGGATGGAGACGCTTTCTTCAGCTCAAACTCGTTGGTATCGCTCACTGCCATTATAAAGCTCTGATGCGTCAGGATATTTATTAAAATATCTCAGAGAGTGTTTATCAAAAAGAAGAAAGTCATATACACCTAGGATGGCTTGAGGGTGAGTAAAGCTTGGGCTAATTTTCATTTGAAAGTGAACTAATCCTTTAAATCATCTGCTGAAAATTTGTGTATTTGTTCACATAGCAAAATATACTGCAGAAAAAAAATTGTAATTGCAATGTCAGTTTCTTCTAATATCATGCAGCCCTAGTCTATTTGGTTCATGTCATTGTCTATGCGAGCTTAATACATGTACTAAAATGTCTTTTAATTCACATAGAATTTAAAAGAAATAAATGTTTTTTGTTTTTTTTTTCAATTTTCCAAAACAAATATTCCAGAGGGTCACAATGATAAATATATCTGGAGAAGTATTATTCAAAATATTCAAACAACAGACAGAAACACTTTTTCTCATTTGAAAGCCCTTATCTAAAATGGCAACATGCGACTGGAATTTTAAGTGCACAATTATCACAGTTGTCAAACATTTGAGATAAGGCAATTATGTAATAATTTCAACTGGCCTGATGGAAGCAGCCTGCAATCTGTTCTGAAACCCTGACAATGTTCAAGTCAAGGATCAAGTGAGGAAAGTGAAAATAAAAGCAGTTGTGGGTTATACAAATCTACCATTTATTAGTCTTGGAAGCACAATGGATGAAAACAATACTGTTAAACACAAGCTCTTTCCATCCAATTCCAAAATTATAATTCAGTCTCTAGTGGGCACTCAACCGCTGCGTCTGAGCACTCTTGAAACTGACCGCCCGTGTGTTTCATGCTACACCTCCATCAATGGGCATTTTGCCAAGACTAAACTGGTAGTGGCGCAGGGTCTCTCTATGCGCTTCAATATCACTGCAGTGACTAGCGGAGCGGCACGCCTGATTGTTTGATGATAAATAAGGCAGAGAAAATTGTTTTTGCCGGGAGACGGGTGACAATGGGCCATCTCTAATCTTTACAATTGAAAAATTAATCTACCAGTAACTGCATCTATGAGCCATACAGTGCCTTTTTATCCATCGATAGACAAAGGGTGAATAAGAGGAAAGCAAGAGAAATTAGGAAACAAGGAAAACAAAGAGGGAATAACAAGGAAATAAGGAAGCAAAAGAGACAAAAGGAACACAAGAAAGAAAAATAATTGATGAGTAATAGAAGAAGAACATTACGATATAACCTTATAGAATAACAGCAAGAAAGAACGATTAACGTAGGAAGGAAAGACAGGGAAATGCATAAAAGAGAAAGGGGGAATAAAAGCAAAAATAAAAAAAGCAAGGAAGAAAGCATAAAAGAGTCAAAAAGAAAGTACGGAGAACAGGAAAGACTAAAGATAGGAAGGAAGGAGCGAAGTAACAGAAGAAAAGGGTGAATAAGAGGGATGGAAGGAAGTATAAAAGAAAGAAGAACAGAAAGAAGAACAGAAAGAAAGGAAGTACAGGAAGGAAGGAAGGAAGGGTAAAAGACAAAAATAAAGTATGAAGAAAAGGAAAGATGGGAAAGGAGGATATAAGGATGGAAACGAGTCAGAAAAAGAAGGAAGTATACAGGAAGAAAGGGTGAATAAAAGGAAATGGAAGGAAGCATAATACAAAAATAAAGTATAAAGAAAAGGAAAGATGGGAAAGGAGGATAAAAGGATGGAAAGAAGGATGGAAACGAGTCAGAAAAAGAAGGAAGTATACAGGAAGAAAGGGTGAATAAGAGGAATTGGAAGGAAGCATAATACAGATAAATAGCAAGAAAAGCAAAAAAGGAAAACGGGAAAGAAGCATAATAGACAAAAAAAAGAAAGTATGAAGATCAGGAACAATGGAAGAAAACGAAGGAAGGGGAAGAAAGTGAATAAGAGGAAAGGAAGGAAGCAAAGGAAAAAAAGGAAGGAAAGAACCATAATAGACAAAAAATAAGGGGCAAAAAGTCAGATGAAACGGTCGTGTATTTTACAGCTGTAAATGTTTATTGTCAGACATCATTTTCATCAATATTACACTGAGCTACAGAAGACCTAATGAGACACGTGAAATACAATGAAAGCGCAATGGTGTTTATGACTAAATATTGTGATGATATATGGAAGCACACTGCAGTTGTTCTGTAAGACTGCATTGATGTGAAGCTGGTGTTTCAACAAGTCCTAGTGCCACATTGATCAAGCTGCACTAAAATAGAGGCATTAGCAGAAGTGTGATCAATGCAGAGCTCTAATTCAAACATCAATAATTACACTCTTATGTGAGCTGCTATGATACAAAGTGCTGCACACTCAATTATCCAGCAAAACAAATCTGAAGTCAGAAGTGAATAATGGCTACCTCATGAAGATGGAGGCCATGACAATTAATTTTAATTGCTTTCTGTCAAGATTAAACTAATAAAGTTTTATATATAAAAAAAAAAAAAAAAAAAAAAAAAACAAGAAATTAAAAGTGAAAAACAACTTGGGCACAATTTTTGCTGGTCACGCGTTACGGACACAGACACACATTATATTATATTATATTATATTATATTATATTATATTATATTATATTATATTATATTATATTATATTATATTATATTATATTATATTATATTATATTATATTATATTATATTATATTATATTATATTATATTTGCATACAGTCAGATGACAAATACAGTCAGTCACAGGCAATTCACGCTCCAATCCTGAATAATGCAATGCTGTTTGCTAACCACCACAAAAGGAAAAAGTGCAGAAGAAGAACAGACCATCTATGCATGTAATCTCTCAACCAGTGTTTCAACTGCAAAAAACCCCCCACCAATAAACAGCTTGAGAATAATATCTCACACTCAAAAAAATGAATTGTTGGATTTACTTAAAAAAAAGAAGTGTCAAGTGGTTCCACGTAACTATATTGAGTAATTTGTACAAATAACTATTTAGTTGAATGAACAAAAGAAATTCAAGTAAAGCTGACAAAATTAAAGTAAATACAAATTGTTTGAATGTCACTGTTACATAATATTTATATGTGCAGTTTACTTAATAATGTTGTTTATCACATAAGGTGAACAGATTTATTGACTTAATTTACCTTATTAAATGAACTAGTTTCTCTACAAAATGCACTCAAAATATAACTAATTGAACAAACCCAATTGAATTGAGAGCAAGAATTCCATCCTAAGCAAGCATATATGAGGCTCACAGCCTAAACAAAGGCGACACTCTTCCGCATAATGGTAACCACAAAATTCAAAAACATTACAGAAACTCCTCTAAATGTCCAACATAACTGAACATTAAACACTAACATAAACTAACAACATCTTTCCCTTTACTGAAAAACGCATAAAATAACACTTTAATCCCAAAATTTACTTTCCTAATGCAGTCCCTTGCAAAGCATGCTGGAAACTACGGATCCACTGCCCAGTTAGTTATGTCAACATTAATTTGTGCGTTTCACTCAGCAATTTTAAGTTGACTGAACAAACACTAAGTTAAGCTAACAATACTTATTTTTAGTAGAAACAACACAGTTAAATTACATTCATGTAGTTACATGAGTTTTTTAAGTAATGTGAACAAGGGTGGTTTGAGTGAAACAGTGAAAGTTCATTTTTTTGAGTGCACGTAGCATTACATTTACCTCAGGCAAGTCATTTAATGTTCACAGCATTTTAGTTCATTAGAGAAATTAATTCTAGAGGGGAGCATTTCACTAAATATATGCACTATATTAGCTTATATATTCATTATATTTACTTTACTTGTTAGTAATGTCTTAATTATTTAATATGTTTAAATAAATGTCATGAAAACAAGTTATAACAGTAACTGTAAATGATTATATTTGAAGTAGAAAAATAATTCAAAAATGAAGTAGAAAAATAATTGAAAAATAATTTTATAATTAGATTTAGAAGTTAATGCAAAACCTGCCTTATGTGCAATTTACTTTTTTTGAGTGTTGATTATTATATCTAAAAACAAATAGCAACTGAATTTAATAGTTTGGGCTCTGTTGTTAATTGTAACCTTTAATATTATAGTAATGTGCAAGAAAGGGCACCCTGTAGTTTACAGCATTAGCTGCAATAGATTTTTTTTTTTTTTTGTCCTTAAGAAAATGTTATAATTGAATTTATTTAAAGAAAGAGACAAAATAAACAATTTGTTCAATAAACCACTGTTTAATGAAAAAGAAAAAAAATATTACATTTAGTTTTCTCCCCCCTGCTGTACCGAACCATCATGTTTGTGTACCATTACACCCCTAATATATATATTAAACAATGAAACAACAGTTTTAAAGTGATTTTATTTACAACAGGTTCTGTATTTTAATGGGTTTAAATAAAAGATTTTTGTTATAAGAGACAATAAAAACAAATTTGTGCATCAAAACCACTATTTCCTAGTACAAAATGAACTTGATTTTCAAAAATCCATGAATTTGCAACAGCTGAATGTAACATTTTTGACAAGTCTCAGTCTCTGAGTAACATGTAATTAATTTAAGCCACGAAATAATCTTTATTCTGTAAATGAAGTATAATGAACTACACAAAAAGCATTTCAAAAGTCTCCAGCTCATTTTATAATTACACAAAAGTCAAACATAGTTCACTCCTTACACACGTTATCACATCCGTCAAAAGCTTTTTATTTATATATAAAACTAGTCCTTTTTCAGACAACTACTTAACCATCCTGCCCTTCTCCAAATCCAATAATGTTTCCAAATAAAGTTGATAATAAATAAGCTCTTAAGGTATGAAAGCAATCCCAAGAACTCTGGCATATACACAAAATTAGTCTATATATTTGTCACAATGAGGAGTGTTATTCCTGCGTCTAAATCTGTCTAACTCCACACATGTGTGATGAGCCAAGCGGGATCGTCAGTAAAGAGGAGCGTGTGGTGATGATGGAAAGTGAAATTCAATTAGTGCTCTTAGACAACGTCTCCCACACAGCGCTCCACTTTGAATACTGGAGAAAAGGTCACTTTCCAGATGAGAATAGCTCTACTGTGGGATACATGTCAAGCAGACGGTGTCTGTGTTATAAATTTTAATTGATAAAGGCCGATGTAATCTACAGACGCCTACTTAAGCTAGGACACTGGATATCATATAAACGGATTCTTTTGCCATTGAGCCATAAAGCCCCGACTCACTACACGGCACGCATGGAAAAAATAAACTAGATTCCCCTGATTGTTTTCTTGCACATGACAGCTTTTTCAGGACAAACTTGTTTCTTGTCAGATTTAGTTCTTCCTGAAAAAAAGGCTAACGCCCTTCTGAACATGTTGTTTCAGACCTTTGTGAAAACAACGAAAACGTTCAGCATTCCAAAGAATGAGATTGCACCATCTGAATGCCAATTGACAAACCAGTCTGACTGCAACTCACTTAGAAGAACATTGAGGAGAATCTGCGGGCCAAACCCTAATGTTCTCTTGTCAGCAGCTATAAAGGTCAGGGATGCCATTATTATGAAGTACTAGTGCCCTTTAGCTTGCAGGAAATGCTGTCCCTTTAGCATTATTTTAATGTTTTATAGAGGAAGTAAAAAGGATTTGCCACAAAATATTGAAGAAAAAAAAAAATTCAAAAAATTCCCACAAAATGGTTGTAAGCGGTTTTTAGTTAATTGGCCTTACTGCTTAAATTCATGTAGATGGTTAAAGCAAAAGGCCAGATTATTTCAGCAGGAACAGCAGGAAAAGTGCTCTGCTAAAATATACAGTGTGTGTGTGTGTGTGTGTGTGTGTGTGTGTGTGTGTGTGTGTGTGTGTGTGTGTGTGTGTGTGCGTGTGTGTGTGTGCGTGTGTGTGTGTGCGCGTGTGTGTGTGCGCGTGTGCACGTGCGTTTTTGTGACATATCAGGACAAAAATTTGTATAATGACATGGGTATGACATAGGTATTACAAGGAGAGGGTGACTTATGAGGACATTACTACATGTCCCCATTTTTCAAAAGGCTTATAAATCATACAGAATTAGTTTTTTTTTTTGAGAAAGTAAAAATGTGCACAGTTAAGGGGTAGGGGTAGTGTAGGGCGATAGAAAATACGGTTTGTACAGTATAAAAACCATTAGGCCTGTGGAATGTCCCCACAATTCACAAAAACAAACGTGTGTGTGTGTGTGTGTGTGTGTGTGTGTGTATAAATATATGACCCATATATACAGTATATGTCATGAAAATCATGGCTCAATGCAAAATAAAAAGGAAAAACTTAAGTTTCTTGAAAATAAGATTAATTTCCTTTAATCAAAAATATAATTTCTTTAATTTTAATTATGACCTGAACACGTTCTTGACAGGTTTCATGAGATTCCACCATTAGTACAAAATATGGATTCAAAAACAAAGACTATAAACATGAATGCCAACAAAGATTTTGGACACACTACAACAGTCTTGCAAAGAACACGAGCGCATATTCATTTTTGGCCAAGACTCGTTTTATTTCTGCCTTTTCAGAATTTTAATGTGTTTATGAATTTAACTGAACAGATTCTTTTCTGTTAATTCAAATGACCATGAAAATCCATTAAAAGGCTTCAGCACATCAGTGTGAACAGAGTGACTGACTGCAGAGAGCCCTAATTAACAGTGCCAGCCTTAGACATCCAGATGTTCTCCTCAGAGAGCTGACGACTGCATCTGAACACACAGAGAGGAGAGGGATAAGCACAAGGATAAAGAGTGAAAATAAAGATGAAAAAAAGAGAGCAAGGCCTAAAAATATTCCATGTCAACTCATCAACGAAATCGCTTCTAGCTTTGGAAGTTCAATTTTGTGTTAATTTTGGCAAACGAAAATATTTGACACAAATTAATTTTCGTTTTTTGTCAAAATTGTTCTGCAGGGCCAAATTTATCGACCGAAACAGTGACGTTTAATTAGATGACTTGTTCTGACTGTTTTAATTCATGCACACAACATCTATCAGCTACAACAGCTAAACATGTCAGCTGTGTTGATGCAATTTATTATTAACAAAAATAGCAAAATTTGTTCAGCTGTAATATTTAAGAAGTCAAAGAACTATACGATGACAGGTTCTTTATTGGCATCGATGGTTCCATGAAGAACCTTTAACATCCATGGAACCTTTCCAATGAACAAAAGGTTCTTTATAGTGGAAAAAGGTTCTTCAGATTATAAAAATGTTCTTCACACTGGTTCTTTAAAGTAAAGTAAAAGGTTCTTTAGGGAACCAAAAAAGGTTCTTCTATGGCATCACTTCAAAATCCCTCTTTTGGAAGCTTTATTTTTAAGAGTTTAATTTATCACCTGAGAACACAACACACTGAACAGCATTCCGAGTTCAATTACCAATATTTAATTTTTTTCCATTTAGTCTAGTCCCCTTGAACGCAGACAAAATTGCTAACTAGCAAGTGAAAACCTGAACCAAAATATAAAACTCCCCCTTTTTTTCCCTAAATGATCTTTAGCTATCGTTTTAACACATCCACATTTTCTGTGCTAAATATAGCAGTGTTTCAGCCATGTTCAAGCAAGGATTGAGACGGGCGTAGTCACACAAGCACCTGCACACTCATTCTGGTTCGCCTACGAAAGGTCGGAGTCGTGCCGATGGCCTCTGCTGTGAAAAGCTCGCTAACTAGTGAATGATAAAACCATTCTCCTCTGCCATTCAACAAATACAGCTTCTCACCAGGTTCCAAACGCCTTCCATGAGACCAGACGCATCCTGCAGAGATCTCGCGCAGAGCGTTCCAGCCCTGTTTGAGCAATAAGGCAGTACTCTCCACTGCCAAAGCAGGATTGTTAGTCCTGACTCCCGCAGACAATGGCTTAGCAAAGCTATTATAGCGAAGAGCCAGATCTCTTCCTGCCCGAGAGGAAAATAATCCTCAACAGTATGTTTTATCAGACAGATCAGGACTTTTGACCCTAACTTTGCCACAACACTGTTCGAGTAGAATAGTAATGCTGGTAGCAATTTGGTGAAGTGCGCCAAAAGGGTTGAAGTGTTTAACTGTAGCTGCTCTGAAGATGATTTTCACATGAAAACGACCCAGAGATTATCCGGCTCAGGTGTCTCAAATAGAACCTCTTATCTTGCAGAACCATTTAAGTGCCTTTGACTTTTAGTGAGGCGGGCATGTATTCATTCATGATTTTTCACTGGGAAAATAGGAAGCGGATGACCATAGGAGGGATGACCAATATGATCAAAAACTCATCACGAATGTATAATTTTCATGGTATATACAGTAAATACCACAGTATATTTCATGGTACATAAATTCCATATTTTTTCCTGGAAAAACAACCAAACATTTTATAAATTGCATAACAACACTTTACACTAAGGTTACATTTGTTAACATTACTTAACTATGAGTTAACATGAACTAACAAATGAACCATTTATTGATCTTGATGTTAATCTCAACATTTATTAATAGAAATCAAAAGTTGTATCTGATAATATTATTTAATGGACCCAAGCAAACATGAACTAACATTGAACAGTTTCATTTTTATTAACTAATGTTAAAAAAGATTAATAAATACTGTAACAATTATTATAACAGAATATATCAGTAACACTTTACAATAAGGTCTCATTTATTAACATTAGTTAATGCATTAACATGAACTAACAAGAAGCAATATATTTGTCCAAGTATTAATTAATCGTTGTTAATGTTAGGTAATAAAAATCCAGCTGTTCATTGCATTAACTAATGATATCAAATGCAACTTTTGATTTTAATAATGTATTAGTAAATGTTGAAATTAACATTAACTAAGATTAACAAATGTTGTAGAAGTGCAGTTCATTATTAGTTCATGTTTACTATAGTAATCTAATGTTAACTAATGAAACCTTATTGTAAAGTGTTACCAGTATATCTCATTGTAAAGTATTACCCATTTATCAAAATATTTAATTCAATAATTCATTATGTATCATGAAATAATGTACAACCATTGTTTAACAGCATTAATTAATACAAGTTAGTGTATATAATACACATAAAATACATGTATAAATAAACATCCTGTATAATTTAGAAATATACTATTGTTCAGTGTTCAAACTTGTGCATTAAACAGTAATGTACATACAACTTGAAATGTTAATTTCTATACTAGTGCATTTTTAACATTAAATTAATAAATGCATGCAATAAATAAATAAGGCATTAACTAATGTTAACAAATTAAATGTTACTGTAAATTTTTTCCACTTTCTAAACTTTCCAAAGCGAAAGATAAGATTGATCATACAGTTGCATAGCATCTCACTGCTTATTTCGTACAATGAGTGACACACTGACAGCCAGACATATTTAACCATTTAGACACATTTAACTGCTCAGTGACACTAGCTGAATGAACTTCCTCATCTGTGGAACACCACAAAGCTTAACTTCACATTCACTTCTTGTTAGTGTTAGAGTTCGAACAATCCACTCAAGTCAGGCCTGAACAGGAACAGTGGAACTGAAATCGATAAGACACCCAGTCTGAACGGGTCAAGCTTTCCCCTCACAAAGAGTTCTCTGTTCATAGTCTAAAAACACGGCCCCCTGCTCAATATAGAGCTCAAGCGAGCTTCAACCATCCATAAAACAAACCAACACTCAACGTCTGGGTCTCATTTGCCCAAGAGCCAAAATATTTACCTTTGCATGTTCTCTCATCCTGCATTGAGTGCCAAAGAAATCATACACTGGTTTAACATGCACATCCAAGTCAGGCAAAAAAAAGGGCAAAGATTATGGGTATTATGTGAGGGCTTTGACTCGTTTATTGAAATAAAGACAAATTACTAAATTAAAAAGTGATGTAATAGCCACTAGGCAGGGTTTCGGCAGTACAGATTACAGCGGTTAATCTAGTCGAGTAAGACACAGCTGTGATGTTGAAGAGTTTTTCACTAGATTTAGAATACATGTGCATTGCTCAAAGAATGTTAGAAACAAAACAGGAGAAAAAAGGGGGAGAAAAGCCCCTCTTCCGTTCATCACTCTTTACACAATCTGGGCCAAGCCCAATTATTTTACTCCTGCAGTTACCATGGAGACTGGCTCCCTCCCACTCCTAGGTGTTAAGAGACATTGCGATCAGAGGCCAAGCTTGACGCTCAGTGCAGTTTGTGTTCTCACCTCACTTGTTTTTAACGCAGCTGCTGTCTCTTAACCGCTCCGCTTTACAGCCGTAACAGGAAACAGCTGCAAACTTGCTAATAAGCAGAGGTTGACTCGGTCAAAGCCACCTTACTCTATCAAAAGTGACTGTACATGAGAAGCTGAGCTTATCTCAAGGTGTACTAAGTGTGACAGACGGTGGTAATGTTAATCATGAAATCGGTTTCGGTGAGTCCTGGAATTAAGAGACACACTGCACCACTGTATCAACACTTGTACCTTTGAAAGCTACAATTTTAAAATGTAAAAAATTTAGAGTCAAAACTACCCAGCTGAAAAACTAGTTACGGCAACAATACAAGTTTCTAAGTTACTACTTTGTGGCTATTTAAAGGGGCAATACCTTGATAAATATCATCATCTGATAGAAAGTACAAAGTAGTAGCTATGTTTTGTTAGTAACTTGTGCTACTAAAAGTATTTTTAGGTAATTTTTTGGTAAAATGGGCAGTTTGTATTTCTTGTAAATGCAGTTTTGTTTAAGGCCTGGTCCACCTGCACACGGGTATTTTATATAAATTGAGTTTTTCCTCTGTTTAAAAAAAAAAAAAAACCCGCATCCACATGAAAATGCAAAAACACGCTATGAAGTGCTGTCAAGGGCATGCCAGACAAACAGGTGGTGATATAATCCTAACAGTAAAGCCATGCTGGCCAATCAGAAGCCTGGAAAAAACGGTTTTTATCAGTTCTGGTTCCGACATCACAAGCCAAATGCTGTGTCTCATTTCGGAGGCTGTGTCCTCCGGAGGTCGCATTTGAAGGCTGCTTACGTCATCAAGGATGTCTTATTTAAGAAAAGTAACCATAACAAAATTGATGGTTATTCCTTGTGAGGTGTAAAATACTGTATTTTCTTTCTTACTTTGCAATCCAACGGTTATTTTTCTTAAATGAGACCGCCTCAATGACGTATGCAGCCTTCAAATGCGACCTCCAGAGGACTCAGCCTCCGAAATGAGACGCAGCTAAAATCTCCGGTTTCACCGTCTACACTGTAACCAGAGTTTCTAAAAATCATTACCCTGGCAAGATTTTTCAAAAAAAGTTCGGTTTCAGTGACCGGATACTGCGTTTGCGTATAGACGAACAGCCAAACCGCATAAAAAAAGCTGTGGTTTTGAAAATATCTGTGTTCGTGTGGACAGGGCCTAAATATATCTGTTAAAGTTCAATGCCATCACCACATTTGAGATCCTCATTGTTTCTGTGTCAAATAAATTCTGCTGTAATTTTGAAAATGAGTATTTTTCACAATAAAGAATATATTTATTTGGCACAGAAAAAAAAGAGAAAAAAAAAAAAAAAAAGTACAAAATCTTTATTATGGTGACAGTATTAAACTTGAACAGATAGATTTTTACATAAAATACAAGTAATAATTAGAAACACCTTAATTTAGGCCTATATTTAAAACTGCCTGACATCAGAATTTAACTATATATTTCACAACAAAAAGACGACATTAGTTAGTGAATTTTTTTTTTTTTTTTTTAAATTGTCCAACTGCATGTATGGTTCAAACGAACCTTCACTAAAATTAATCGATTGGCTACACTGACATTTGACTGAAATTTGATACTAGAAAAACTACACTATTATGTAAATTGATGAGCTACAGTCACACTACCTACTAGTTCAGTTAGTAGCATCACTATATGAAATTTGCTTGTGTAAGATGAGAAAGTGAGAGCTACTGTCTCTCTAAAGGATACATTTGCGTGTTTCTGTGATTCTGGTACTTGACACCGGCATTACCAGCAGAAAGCACGGAGATACCTAAAGCCTCTAATCAGCTTAACATTAAAGGCTTATAATCAGTGAGGTCTCTGCGTCCTAAACTGCCTGCTGAGATGCTTCCGAGGCCTGTACATGACCAGAGGCCTAACAGGACGTATGCACTCGGTCATACAATTGATTTCTTCAGTGTAGACTAGTTATGGCCAATCGAATTAGGCCACCAGCATTACAGCGTCTGGCAGGTTAACACAGTCAGTTATGTCTTAAGTAAATGTAAACAGCCAGGAAAAAAGAAAAATCGAATGCATGTCAAAATATCGAATCTGTACATTAGGCCTTCCAGTGTAAATGCAGCCCCTGTGACCTCTCTGTGAAAGAAGAGGTGAATAATAACGATCGAGGTTTGCATCAGTTCAGACTTGGATCTCCAGAGACTGCACCATCCTCTACAAACATTGCTGAGAGAGCATCCGCTGACAAAGACAATTTTTGTGCACATGCGACTGCTGTGCAAGCTCACGTACCTGTGAGCTTATTGTCAGTACATCTGACCAGTTACACTGCAATCTTGAATCATCACGTGGAGCAATGTTTGTCACGTTGCAGGATGGCTGACAAAATACCAACACTTTAAAGTAGCATTTGACTCCCATCTTCCTCATAGCAGAGTTACTTTTTATTTGTTTTTTTTTGTTTTTTAGGAAACTAACTACTCCTTGATCCATTCTCCTTTCACCACCACCTCCTCAAATTCAGTGCAAAACAGACAGTGACAAAGGTGCAAGAAAGAAAGAGGAAAAGTAAAAGCAAAGAAATTGTGAGGCCTGCCATTGTTTTATTCTTCTAATATGTAAAAAATAACTCCAAACGAAAGGCAAAGTGGGTCAGAGAATTCCCAAGGTACTGCAGAGAGGCAGCCAGTCGTATCACGGCAGAAACAGAGCTAAGCCCATCCCAGCTCGAGGCTCATAGACCTGGACAGCCATACGAGTATATGGAAACATATTACACACTGGTCATGCCAACCATTCCTAAAGGCTTTGTTCATCTGAATTTTACTGTTGAAGGGTGCATATATTGGAAAACGGTCTTCTTTGCGCAGAACAGTAGTCAGTCTACTATGATACTATAGATATATTCTAATGTTCTCGAAATGCAAAGCATCCTACTCAGTCCATCAAGGCCATTTACAGAAATCAGGGTACAAAAAAAGTAAATAAATACCTATGCTAAGTTCATCCTGATGACCAACATGTGACCTGCTTTTGGTATATGGAGGTTAGACAATCACTAGAGGTCAGTTACATAGAAAGAAAGTAGCAAAAACAGCCTGAAGAACTAACTTTGCTAACACAAGGGGATTTCACATCAAAAATGCACTATACCCAGGAGGTATTTTGCATAATCGATTTAAAATGAGCTAATTCAATCATTCTTGAACATTTCTGTCCAAGCTTAAATTGTGTGAAATCCATATTGTGTGAAATATGCAAAGTAGAATTTTACAAGTACGATCACACAGGTGTGATTAGCACGTTCAGTGCGTCATGTGCTAAATTCAAATGTGCTTTCGTGCTTTGGCTGGTGCTGAATCAGAGATGGACGCCCTCAGCACATTTCATACATCACAACTATTTAATGATTTCGACCACACTTTTTATTTTAGGTTTCAGGCATTTAAATACACATAAGTACTAGCAAAAAATACATTTACAGTTTGTTAAATACACACTGATGTCTATGGAAGTGGCAATAATAATCATTTACTTTGAAGACGTGTTTTAGTCATATCACCACCACATTGGGTAGGTAGGTAACTACTCTATTCTTCTCCTAGTTCACCAGGCACTTACTTTCAAGTATTTTCAGGAGAAGTGGATGAATTTACGTGCTGTAAATTTGACAGATCCAATTCTCTGAATTGTGAACTAACATGGCAGCGCCCATTGCGCGATATAGATCAACTAACATGATCATTATAATGGTGTTTAAACGAAATTAAAGCTGCAGTCCGTAGGTTTTGCCTCTGTCGCCATCTCTGTTTGAAACCTGCAATTGCAGTTATTTGAGGAATTATCTTTACATGGGTTGAGAATATGTGGCCGTTAGTCACCACAATGGTGGATACCGATACTGAATCACACATTGTAGTCTTGGAAGTATGACCAAAATAAGAATTTTCACTGGAAAATGTCATCTGAGCAAGTAAGTAACATGTCTGCCACTTTTGTTCTGACCAACTGAGAAAAAAAAAGCGCATTACAATAAATCGCACTACCAATGGTGATTAAATCTAACGATCAATTAGCTCATATCACATCAAACCGTGCAAATTATTATTATTGTTATACTTTGTTTTCAAATTGTTAAATGTTAACAGCATCAGCATTGCGTGACTACGTGTATTTAGTGTGTATTAGCGTTACCTGTATTTTTCAATTTCTGTACAGTCTAATCTCTAACATTAATTTGTCATACCATACAATCCGCCATCAAAAAGATACGTTTAATTATTCCAGCTGCTGTGAGAAAAGTCTATAAATATCCACCTGCAGCATCCTCACATGCGATATAGCCTACTAGCTGGGACTCCTTTATATAAACAGATGTGGCATAATGGCGCAAAGACGAATGGCGGCATGCTTGAATTTCCCGCAGAAACCTACCAGTACCACTTAGATTAAAACACATTATTACAAGCTTACCGTTGTGAATCGGGCTAAGGTAAGGAGATAGTTGTGAACACTGGCTGGTTATGTTTGGGATCATTTTTAACCAAAAAAAAGTTACAGACTGCAGCTTTAAGCATTGAAATGTTGAAACTAAGTGATATTGTGTTTTTCAGCAGAAAAAGGGGGAAAACTTATTGTTTAATGTTCTCTTAGGATTTAGAACAACTTGTTATATTGGTATTTTGGGGGTTACCATTGTGCTGAAGAGTGAAGCTTATATTATCATCCTCAACTTAAGTACAAAGGCTATAACTGTATGTTGCTTTAAATCAATAAGCAATTACCATGCAAATTCCAGCTTAAAAAAAAAAAAAAAACATCTAGCATGTTAGCATGGCTCTTGCTAGCTGTTAGTGAACAAAGATTTCAGTTAATTTGACATTTCATTTTATTGGCTTAATTCAAAACAGTCAAATAGTACGAGTTGAATTTACATGGCAATTTAAATTTTAAGAAAAGTAATCTCCAACATTTAAACCTCTGTCCACAACTAAATAAAGTTTAGCCATAGCCAAAAACTTAATATATATTAAGGGGACTAAATTAAGATTCAACCACTGAAAAGCCCATATTGGTCAATGACTAATCTGAATGTTTTGGGAAGGATGTCCTCTGATGTAAAATCCTCTGCTAACCACGGCCAAAAAGAATGGTTAACATGCGCATTTACCCTCTTAAATCAATTACAGGTGCAATAACAGAGCTGCTGTTTATATTGGCATTGCCGTTTGCGTCCAACATGTTTGTTTATTTCCCTGAGAGTGACAGGCAGTTGAAGACTGCTCTGGTCTGTAAATAGACAAGAGACTGGGAGCAGGTCAAAATTAGCAGCAGCTGACAAGCTATCCACTGTGACGCAATCAGGGTTCGACCTGAAAAAAAAAAACAAAAAAAACGAAGGGCTGAAGCCAGGTTTACTGCTCTACATACAGTAAGCCACCAGATGATTTAACATGCTAACAAAGCTAACCCGGCTACTGCTACCCACGTTAAGCCTGATCAGTGAATACTAATCAGAAGAGACTTAAAAGTAATCCAGCCAGGATATAACACATTCACCGCACAGATTAAAGGATGTCCCCGCGGGGTCAGTCAGTGGCAGAGCGTCCTATGCATATAGGAGTGTGCAAATGCGCATCATGGAAAAAAAATTAAGGAACAATCTAGCAGCACTGCAAAAAAGAAAAAAGGAAGAGCAAATGGTGATTCTCTGTGTAAAGATGTAACCTAGCTCAGACAACACAGTGTGATGACATCATTAGATCCCTGTTGTTAGGGAGCACCCCAGAGTCTTCTGGGAAATAGACATTATGGTCTCTAGAGAGAAGGCGGCATGACTTGCCAATTCAACCAAGATTTACAGTGTAACAATTGCAGTACTGCTGAGGCTGAGAAAGAGGCACAGCTGTATCAATACATGACACAGCAAGAAGGACTTACACACTATAGAGAAAGTTCTGACGAAGCATTTGATGGATAGAAAAGTGCAGGAACCATTTTGAGCAGGGATGCCCAATCCTGCTCCTGGAGGACCGCTGTTCTGCAGAGTTTAGCTACAACCTGCTCTAACACATCTGCCTGGAAGTTTCTAGTAATCCTGAAGTTCTTGATTAGCTGCTTCAGGTGAGTTTATCTAGGGTTGAAGCTGAATTATACAGCACAGTGGCCCTCCAGGAGCAGGATTGGGCACCCCTGCTCAAAATGGATCCTCACAAGTTGTTCCCCTACGTCACTTCCAGGAGTTGACGCTGTTCCTCTACATCAGGGGTCCAAATCTCAGTTCCTGTAGGGCCACAGTCCTGCAGAGTTCAGCTTCAACCCTAATTAAACTCACCTGATCAAGCTAATCAAGTCCTTCAGGATTATTTGAAAACTACAGATATGTGTTTGAGCAGGGATGGAACTAAACTCTGCAGGACTGTGGCCCTCCAAGAGCTGAGTTTGGCACCCCTGCTCTACATCAAGGGTAGCCAACCCTACTCCTAGGCTCCGTCCAAAAATTTAAAAATGCTGAATTTAGTGGAAGCATTCCAAGGTAGGAAGGCATCAAGACATGTTCGAATTCAAAGTCACTTCCTGTTTCCTGAGATACCTTCATCTGATCGATTTTTGAAGGCAGAATAGATGAATCCTTTTCTGCCTTCACTGGCTACCCCAGTTGTGCACCCTTTTAACGCTCCAAGGTGCATTCACACTGACTGCAAGTAAATTGCAGATGTTACAGAGTCTCTGTTCTGTCCTTCTTACATGATCTCTGTGTCTAACCTGTAGCAGATCACTGACAGCACTTTTTGCGGATGTGCAACTTTCATATTGTCAACTGTCGCTGTCACTCATGTTGGCAAAAATCACCGTCGTTGAAAACGACTGACTTACAATTGCTTTAAATCACTGTCATCATTTGCAGTCATCAAGTAAATGTAAATCATCATACTCAACCGCAGAATAACTTCTGGTCACCTTAGCATTGCATACTGCTGTCAAAATCAAGACCCTCCGGCAGATTTTGTCACTCACACTGTCCTCCTGTATCCCAGTTCACCTTGTCCTGAAAACATCCCTGCACTGAAGATCCACTCTCTTAGCTGAAGAACAGGAGGTATGCATGTACACACACATGTGTGCGAGAAAGCAGAGAGAAATCCCTGGGATTTGGCAAACAAAGAAATGAAGGAAAGATATGCAGCACAGGGTGTCCCTTGGCACAAGGGAGATTTCTAATTACTCACTGCGCCCGAGAGCTTAGCAGGTGGCCACAGCTATGAACAGTCTTGAGAAGGGTAAGAAAGACAACTTCAGGATGGAGAATGTTTTTTCTAGAGAAATCAATATTCAACAGCAAAAAACAATAAAAACCCAACTGAGAGATGGAAGGTAGAAATCATTATCGTAATGAAGAGCAGCAGGTGACATTGTGTTCAGTGGCCACTGGCTGGAGTTAATGAGCACTGTGGAAAGTTCATGCTGGACAGATGTTAGATGAGGTTCTGGACATCATTAAAGAAGATTCATTTTGTGCTTTCATTAAATTCTCCCTTTTGTCTCTTCATCTTTCATGCACAAATCTAAATGCTGTTGCTTCAAGAAAAAAGAATCACTTTATGACAGAGCTAAATTGACTTCACTACTTGCTATGAGCTTTCTCGAAAATCTCACATCTGCGGGTCCAATACCATTCTGCCCATCTTCCAACATCCTCCTCTTTCTATCCAAAAAATCTAAAAGAAAAATAAATAACTGGTTACCGCATGTGCTCCAGATATATTAAACTGTGGTGCTCATGTGAGTGATGCAGGTTTGAATCTGGCCTGCAATCCGTCCAAATCATATTCTCCCACTGTACTGATAATTTCCTGTCACTCTCCAAAAGCAAAAACTACAGTTGGGCAGTATATCAAGTTTGTACAATATATTTATTTATTTTTATATCGATATACAGTAGTTTGATATTACAGGCGCGGAGGACACAGAGGGAGCTGCTGTGGAGAAAGTGCATAATCCAATTTGCCCTAAACATGAGACATGCTTTATATTAAGATTTTAAAAATAACTACAAGATATAGTTAAGGCATATAGTTTAATGCGGCTTACCCAGTCAGGTGCTCTGACAGATACTGTCAGTTTAACTCTGACACTACAGTACAGTTTAATTTGTTTGAGATGTGATGTTTTCCTCAATGCATAACTTACTTTTCACAGGTATATTCCCCATATGTAAATGTTAGGAATTCATGCAAATATTTCCATTTTGCTGTCAGGAGTTGACAAGCCTTATGCGAATGAGTCTCCGCTAAACTTCACATATGCGCCAAACAGACAGAGCACAATAATTCTGACTAAAATATACAGTTTGATCAATTATTTGTTGGACATTAAATGTGCCATATGTAAAAATTTTAAACTGTAAAGTGACTATTGTAATGGGGTAATCAAACGCAGGCTAAGCTCACATGAGCGAATGCGTGTTCCTCTTACCAGTTAACACGTAGTCTGTGCTTTTGGGTTTTTTTTTTTTTTTTTTTGGTCATATCACCCAACCCTAGCAAAAACCCACAAATGAGATTTAAAAAAATAAACTGAAGTGAGCTGTAGATGTAGGTGGGAAAATAAGAGATGTTTTGATGCATTGTTTGATGTAATGTGAAGCACAAAGTGGTGGTTTGTGTTTTGCAGGGATACATGAACATACCACTCACACGAGTATTGGAGTGAAACAGCAACAGAAAGGTGGCTTTGGGAAAACTGAAAACATAAAGGCTCTGTCTGTAATTATGAATTAATACATTCACACAGACTAATAATCTTTCAAGTAAGTATAAGTGAGGGGCTGTTGGCTAAATTTGGCAGGAGGAACAGAAATGAACAATGTGCATTTTGGTCTGTTTACAGAGTACTTACAGAGCTTGCTGATGCAAATTGCCACCACCCACCTAATTGGACAACAAAGTACTGCTTAAAATAACACCGTAAGAATCATAAAATTGACTCAATACAACCAGCTTGGACTGGCCTAGGGATTAACTTAAATGCCTCCATATCAGTGACTGGTTTATTGAAAAATACACCAAGTAATTCAGATATTACTGTTACTATAATAGTATTTAATAAGATTAATTCTGCAACCATATGCATTTGTTTTGTGATGGAATTTTTGTATAGGGTTTCATATCAAGAATACATCACTGAAAGCCTGGTCTTTTATTTATAACCCATACACTTATGACTTCAGCACACCCGCACACACGCCCCGAAGTAAGCAACATTACCAATTATCCTTAATGAACAGACCGACAGTCATTATAGGGTTTTCAACAGCCGCTACAACTTTTCAGAGAACAGTGAATAAGATCGGTGTCAGATAAGTGCAGTTGTGTCACAAAAGTACAATTCAGAGCAAATCACTTCCTACAATTATGTCTGGCAGCTTAATTCTCACTACCATAACTCACACATATGGTATTGTGGGATGAAAAGAACTGTGCAGTACTGTATCACGGCACAAAGGAACAAACGTGGCGGGGCGAACGCAATAACCCTCACTTGTCTTTATCAATATTCTGCTCACTCATTTATAGGCTAAACAGAGGGCTCCTTTCATCTATCTAATAGTGTGGCCAGCAAACGCACCAGGCGCAGCCTAATTGGTTAATTCTCTGTAGAGGCAAAGGGGTGACGACCATCAAGGCAGAACAAATCAAAGTGTCCTACACCCCCTCCTTCTTTCTCTTCATCTACCCTTCTCCTTTTCTTTCTATCTCTTTATATCGCTCATAAAAATCATCCTGGTGATGCCACTGTGCTGGAAACCTCCCTTATTAAATTACACACACTATCAGATGGGGAAGCACTCTGCCTTGCAGCCTTTAATTGAATATCTATATCAGCTATGACATTTTTTAACAAGGAGGTCAAATGGGGATTAATTGTTACATGCAATAACATTCAAGTGACCAGAGCGCTGTTTCAACACTTAGAGAGCTGCCTATTTAGACAGCAACAAACAATCAAAATAAAAGGCAACGTAGCATGTATCCTTAATGTCTATCCTTAATGATAATGCAATCCCACAATGCACTGCTTCAAAAAACTCATTGATTGAGATCCCTTTTCATTCCATTGTGCTTTGTCTAGATGTTTTTAATGCAAAAAACCCATCCCGCATACATGCCTCCTAGGTTTTGAAACAGAGATATTGTCACACCATACGAATCTTATAATCTGAAAAATCTTATCAGGCTAATAAAAAAAAACAGGCGTTTCAAAAGAGGCAGTAAATTTGTCTTACTGAAGGAAACAAATATGTATCCTAAAATACTCAGGTTTTCGCTGACTAAATCCACTGAGGAATATGTGTGTATTTGTGATAGTCTTGCAGAGACAGATATCATCCAGTTCTGCCTCATTCATCACTGTGCATAAGAATGCATTTATAGTACCTTACTAGTACTATTCATTCCAGGGTTGTCAAACACTACCAGTACCAGTCAGTACTTATAAAAAAAAAAAAGTTACTGGTAGTAATAAGTATTGGGTATATTCGGTACCCGCGCTGATAGACACTGCTTTCAAACGCTCTTATTTGTGTGTGTTTGAGCACTCTCTGAGCGTCAAAGGTATTTATTTACAGTGTGTTTTTACAAGCGTTGAGCATTTTAGCCAATCACAATCATATCTGTTGAGCACTTGAACACAGTGGCCTATCAGTTGTGTTAGTCAGTAAGTTAGTGAAAATCTGCTTAACACCGCTGAAAATGCAAAAGTATTTTTGTTCCACATTCATTATAACCCAAAGGGTGAACACAATGTAAATAAGATATTCATTGTTCAATTGAGACAGCTTTTTTTTTTTTTATTATCATAACAGAAGCTTTCATGAGTGCAGAATTCAGCGAGCTTGTGCTTTAGTGATTGACAGCTTTAGTGATTATAAAGGGAGGCTCTTCTCTTGTTTTCTGTTTATTACCCATTCACAATTTGAATACAAGTTTAGTTTTTCATGCTGCCATGTATACTACAAAGTTTCTGGATTGACAGTCATACTTAAATTGACTGAATCGAAAACTGCAATGGAAAACTGCAATGATTGATAGTGAAAACCAAATTTTGAATGAGAAAACACAATAAAACTTGTTAAATTCTCTTGAAAAATAGCTCTCAAATACATTTTTTTTAATTCATGATCTGCAAAGTACGGCACTTAATTTCAAATATTAACAAGAGCATAAACTACACTGTTCATGCGTTTCAATTCTGACCATATAAGAAGGTTTTAATGTGAGACAATACTTTATAAGTGGAACTGTTCCCAGGTCAGTGTTTAATTACTATGTTTACAAATATGTTTACAAATTCAATAAATCAAAAGCAACAGCACAAACACTAATCTTTGGTTTTAAATACCTTTATAGCTTTATAACGCAAAATTTATTATTTTATAGCCTGTGTGGTGCAGATAATGATTTGTTTAGGTCAGAGTGTTTGCTGCTGTTCCATTGAATGTGTGTGTCTGTGTATGTCTGTCTTCAGGGAATGGTGACCCACTGTGTGCCTCTCTTTCTCACTCTCTCTCTCTCTCTCTCTCTCTGACTCTCAGATGCCTTACAAGGCCATTCCTTCCTCATGCATGCATTAGATCTGGTTTCTGCTCATCGCTGGATCCATTTCCGCTGCTCCTGTCGGCACATCAGCTGCCTTAAAACCACACACGCACGCACATATACACAAACTGCATGTTGACACAGCGCAGGGCACTTTTCCATTGCACACCCCCTCAGGAGTTCCAATCCCATGCTACCCTTCCTTCAGTATGCACTCACAACCAAATGTACACTTGTACCCTGCTCTCCACTTGCTCCCTTTGACCCCAAAACCCATTTATCAGACAAGAGTCACACAATGTCATTCCGAGGTCTTTAGCAACAGTGCAGCTTACTAAATTGGACAACTAACAATTATCTAGCAAATTGAGCATGGACCAGCGTTTCCTGCACCTCTATTAGTGCTGCCGCTAGAGCTACAGCACCACAGGAAAACACATTTTATCTTAATTGTAAGTTTGCAGTCTGAATGCAATGCAATATAAAAAGATTTGATTAAGCACAAATTCAAAGACATGTCTTTCTTATGATCCATAGAGTATGATTATTTTAAGTTTATTTAATGAATGAATTAAAAAACACAATCAGTAATACTCTTTTTAAAAGTATTTTTTTAATTAAATTATACAAATTAAAATGTAACAAGTATTTCTATTAAAGTATTAAATATTAAAAGTATTTTTTGTATAATAATAATTTTGTTTAGAATTGCTTAGTATGAAGTTTCGACCAATTATGTACACTGTTATATAAAGGTATATTGTGCTCATAGGGTAACCGGGTTCAGGTCTGCCTTGGGTCATATCTTTTACCTGCACTTCTCTCTTCCTGTACTTTTTTTTTGTTAATTCCCCACTGTTGCCTAATAAAGGCAAAACCCAAATAAATAAATAAATAAAATAATGAATAAATCAGCAGATTTCCTTGTAGTTTCTTTACTGTTTGCTAGATTCTGACTTTGCGCTACATGCCAGTTCTTTTATGGCATTGTTCACCTCTCCTCATTAGACAGACAGAGTTAAATTCAGCTGCCAAGATGCAACCAAGTCACGGGCCAAACTCAGTTGGCACAGTGGGATGTAATGCCTGTAACTGGTTGCTGTTTGGTTATTGCCAAACCAGCAATAAACAATGTACATTGTTAATGCTGCTAGCAGAAGACCTCAGGCAGTCTAAAGACCTCAAGTAGAGGGAAAATATTTAAATATACTTCTCCTTTTGGAAAAAGGAGCGCTTCTTCCTCTCTGTTTGGTTCTCCCTTTCTCAAACACTCTCACCAGAAAGGCTTTCTTTGTCATGCAAACAGCAGACAGTAAATCAGATGTCCTGATGGCGGCAGTGGCAGACGGCAGAGGGGTGGATGGTGTCTGGTGCACAGGCTCAGGAGGAGGAAGAGAGCTTTGGCTTGAGTCGAGCTCAAATTCCCCTCTGTTAGCAATGTCAGCTTTTCCCATCAGCTAGAGAGCAGGCCAAGAATAGCTCCGATCGGTTGGAGAGCGATGGAGGGAAAAAGGTGAAAGAGTGAGAGAACAAGGGAGAAAGATGAAGAAACACTTCATCAGGTGAATACCACCTCATTCTGTCAAACAGCCAATATTCTGCAAATCTATTTTAGGCACTATTGCCATTTTATAGAATATACAGGCAAAAACTATATGAAAAAAAATCCCAATACATAAATATAATAAAATGTTTACTATAATTTGGCAAGTAAAGTGAAGACTACGTTAAACACTGGAAATGAATAGTTCTATAAATAACAAGTGACAAATCGATTCTTACAGCTCTTCACACAGCTTGAAGGAACCCATATTCATTTTTTATGGTTTTTCAGTAGTAACTTTAGTATTTTGGCAGGTTACAGGGTTTCCACACGTTTTGACCAAATTTCCATGACTTTTCAAATCATTTCTGATTATTGGATGTGAATTTAAGTAATTTTATAGAGATTGCATAGCTATTTCTAGCTGTTTCCACAAAAATATTAAGCAGCAAAACTGTTTTCAACATTGATAATATTTCTTGAAATGGTCATATTAGAATGATTTCTGAAGGATCATGTGACACTGAAGACTGGAGTAATGATGCTGATGCCAAATTCAGCTTTGATCACAGAAATAAATTACATTTTAAAATATATTAAACAGAAAAGAGTTATTTTAAATTGTAATAATGTCACAATATTAGTGCTGTTAATACAATATTTTTGGTCAAATAAACGCAGCCTTGGTGAGCATAAGAGACTTCTTACAAAAACATACAAAAAAAAAAAAAAATTCAGACCCCAGACTTTTGCATGGTGTGAATAAAAAAAAAAAAAAATGCACTAAAAGAATCCCAAAACAGTCTAAACATCAACTTACTAAAACTCTAGCAAGCAAAGTGAAGTAAACACTAGAACGTAAATAAATGTATCCATTTCAAATAAGATAAATAAGCTGAGAAGACATGTTTGAATCCAGCTTGAGCCTGTAATGTCAGCCGAAGAGGAAAGACGAGACAGAGCGAGTTATGAAAGATTACATACTGTAGACAAACAATTTCTTTTTATTTGGAATAGCATGCACCAATGAATTGTGCACGAGACCAGGAACATGCATTAAGAAAATTAAACAAGGTCCATTTTGATTTGATGTTGATTTTAAGATTAACCTAAGACTGTGGAGGAATGTCAATAAAGTGACAAAGACAAATTTATATTCAGGTTTATTTTACCTCTCTAAATCTCCACAGACAGCCAGTGTGACCTAACAATGCTGAAAAGTCAGCTACATCTGCCACCGTTGACTCCCTTTGCCCTCAGGAAAAAACTCTTTAATGATTATTCAAGCACTAAACCCTTGCAACAGGCCGTGAGAGTCAAATTCAGGCCTCTGGGACCGATGTGGGACATAACCGAGAGACTAAGCCTGGGAAAAACAAAGGCAAAGAGTGACCAGAGACAAGAGACATCCACACTTTGACCTCCCGAGCATCTGTCATCTCTTCTCTGGGTAGAATATATCTTCAGGATGATCAAAGATCAGTTTCATAGAGCCTAAGGCAGGTTTATATGGTGCAAAAAAAATTCTCTGTCCTCTACGATATGACCACCGTAACATCAATAACTCATGGATATTAAGCAGTGACTCAAATTTAAGAATTTGAACCAAGCTAATTTATATCTCAAAAATGGTTAACACGCGCACACATACCATCCCTACTTTACTTAAGATACACATAAATTGTAAGAACGTCACTAACACTGATGAATAAACAGTATAAGGTAAGGATATTAAATAGCAGTCCCAAACTATTTTTTTTAAAACAATAAAGTTAGTAAGTTGGTATGAGCCACCACTGTCATCAAAAATATAGAATTTGTGGTATTTTGGTTTAAGGTTACAGAAACTACAGTTACCATGGTAAACTCTTAATAAAATATATGAACACTGATCTTGATAGAATGAACATCACGCATGCAAATCCTTCCCAGCTAACATGACATAACACACTTAATTTAATAGTAATAGTAATTCATTGGTACTTTTAGTAATTTCATGACAATGAATGTATCTACAATGTTGCATGCTCAGAATTTTAACCGCAAAAACGCGTTCTGTGTGAAACGGCCCTGATAAATTACGAAAATAACATTATAATATTGACATGGACATCATCTAACAGCAAATTGGAATGAAGAAAAAAAAAAAAAAAAAAAAAAAAACAAGGTCTAGAGATGCAGGGTTTTTTTAAAATGTACTTTTAACTTGAGCGATGCGTTTTTAGAACACTGTCATACATGATATGATGCAAAACATGCGAGTACAACAGTCAAACACATTAATCTAACATGTTTACAGAGAAAACAAAGGAAAAGTAGCACAGTGGAATGGAAAAGTGCGTTCTGTCTGAAAGAAGAAAGTTTTTGAGAGTCAACAGCGTTCACGCACGTCTTTCAAAATAAAAGTCACATCAGAAAAACATTTCGAATAAAGGGTACGTTTACACGAAAACGATGTACTAAAAACTGATTTATTTTTTCTTTTGCGTTTCTTGCATACAGACGACAACGTTGTCAAGATGATCCCCAATTACACCAATCTGCGATAGTGACTAAAAGCACTGTATTATTTATGCCAGGCCAGTAGATGGCGATGTCAGTTTATAAAGAAACACTATGTCTCTATAGACAGGAACATGTAATACGTATACACATGATGTCACCGTTTTCACAAATTCACGTTTTTGTAGTTTACACAGTGACAATAATGATATAGGCTAGTCTTCAAAAACTTGCACTTTGAAACCAATTTTCAAAGTTTGCATTTTAAGGCCCCCAAAATGCCATTGTTGCATCAATGAACAGCCAAAATGCATTTAAAAGTTTTCCGGTTTTAGTTGAAAATGGTGTCGTGTAAACGTCCCCTAAATTTTGTTGTTGCTTCTTTTTCAACACACTCCACAACCCGCTTTTGGGTCATGGCTCGCCAGTTGAGAAACACCGTTTTAGACTCCATAACCAACATCTTACGGTCAATACAATGAACATCACCATTTAACACACACCAGTTTATATCTGTGTTTTCATACTTTTGTTTTGGCACAAACAGCTTGGACTTGCACAGAAATGAAAAATAAATAAGTTTCAACTTGTCTCTCTCTCAAGGGAATTCAGTCCTTACAAACTAGTGCAATCTTTCGCATTTCAACCTGAGGCAATATGTGATAGCCACAAGCTATTTTCAGACAATGTGCCAAGCAATTTCCAAAGCATTTCAGATGCTGGGCTACAGCAGCGTGTGTCACTGAGAAAGAACAGTGTGTGCGTGTTTGTGAGAGACGGAAACGACGCATGAGCTGATCGCATGAGGAAACAAGCATCACAGTTATGCTCTTTGTTCTTGTTAAAGAAAAGAAAGTGGATATTCAGGATCATATAGATCACACACCAATATGGTTATGGATGAAGTCAAACAAACTCACTTCATCATACTTGTGTAACAAGTTAACAGGAAGCAAAAACTGATTTATGTAGCCTACACAAAAATTTAACCGTATTTCTGCAAAAATACTAGTTCCTCCAGTTGTGGTTTGTAAAACAAAAGTTAAATAACAGTGATTTGAAAATTCTGAAAGATTCATTATTTATTATGGTTTTACAGTAAGTAACTATGGTATTTGGGCAGGTTACAGACTTCGGTTACCACACTTTTGGTCAATGAATTGCCATGAATTTTCCATAACTGTTCCAGTGGTTCATGGATAAATTATACTATTTAATAATATTATAGAGATTTTATTCCTAATTCAACATTTTAAAAATTTACATAACTACATCTTTATATTTGTATTAACGGATTAAAAAAAAAAAAAAAAAAAAAAAACACTTCCATGACTCGTGATACTTCCAGGTTTTTCATGGCTGTGGGAATGCTGCGGTTACCATGGTAAAATATTTAAGAAAAACATCAATAGTATATTTTTGGAGAGTATTTTAACCAAAAAAGAGTGAACGATAGTTCCCACATTTAACATTTCTGCTATTCGTCTATTACAGTAACTTTCCGCCACATCAATCAATTCTTCGGTTTACTCTAAATGCTCAGCTCTAATCAGCTCACTCATCGCTTCTAGGCTCATTACGAGTCGGCAATTCCCGTAAGGCTACTCTCGGTTCAAATGAGTCGGTCATCTATTGACTCCAGAACCGTTCGGACTGATTCGCGGGTGTATCGTACCAAACGGTTATGTGAACCGATTCAATCAATTCATTGAAAGATCCGCCTCACAAGAAGGATTCGTTCACATCGCTAGTACGGAATAGACTGGTGTGAAACTGCGGAAGTCCCTCTACAATACACCTGCTGCAAGATGACTATAAACCCTTACTTAACCGACTCTATATAACTGTTTCTGTTGGAAAAAGATAACGAAACAACCCCACAGCACTAACCATCAATAACACATGCATTCACCACTGACACAGGTTAACGGACATAAAACAACAACGTGTTTCAGTTTCTTACCACATTCAAAACAAGAACCGGCTGTAAACGTGCAGTTCATACAACAACATTCAGCGTGTGATTGCAAACAAATCTAAATGACGGAGTGGAAAGCTTTTTTTAGCCCTGGAGAAAGAGAAAGCAACTTTTTAAATGAAACTTGTCGCAACCGCTGAGTCAAACGAGAGTCTCAAACGCTTTTCTCCTGGGCTCGCAGAGGAAAAGCCGCAAACACGAGCACAGAAAGACTCAAAAGCGCTACTTACTGGTGAAAGACGAAATGTTTAATAATCCAAATGTATCCTGAATATGTAGGAGTCGAGGTTCAGACTAATATTGTGGTGTCAGCAGGTCTCGCACTCCGCCTGCTGCCTCTCACTCACGCGCACTGAGATGAATGAGGAACGCGCAGAAGCGTGCACGAGCTCAATTCATTATTCACGCGGAGGACAGTGGACTGTCCTACCCAAGTTTCCCAACATCGATCTTCCGTGGTTATCACCTCATTACATTTTGCATGTAAAATATTTACGGGATCGTTTTAGTGGGTTTTAGTGGAATTATGCAAATGCCCTGGCCAACACAACCTTCTAATAATTAACACCTATACGGTTTATAGGTTACCTCTAGCCTATATATATCTAAAATAATAATAATAATAATAATAATAAAAGGTTATTTAAAATAGTTAGACAAACATCAAAAATATATTTAAACAAACACGATACACATTTATTTTTCTTCATTTTTTTACGTTTTTAATGAAAACAAATTAATGATAAAATGTATCTTAAATGTAATTTTTTTAAGAATTACACCCTCACACATAGCCTACTGTTCTCTATGCGGATACAAGAGGACTGTCCCATGGTGTTAAAGGCCTCTTGGATGTTATTTTCTCTTAATATATTATATAGCCTTACAACAAAACCATTACATCATTTTTTCCTAAACATTATTGCTGCAACAAATAGTTTTGAATAAGTTGTGAGAAATTGATTGGATGTGGTGAATATGCAAAGTGTTTCCAGCTACTGATTGCTCACAATACAGATTTGTGTATGCTAATAGAAAACTAAAATATATCTCTGAGATGTACAGTGTTCCTAAAATCCTAAAAGCAGAAAATACCAATGTTATTTTATAAAAATGTGAGATTTATGAAATGCCAAATATGAATTAAATAGAAAACAGAACCCTTTTGTCCCACTTCTGTCACAGTTGTGTCCCAAAGTATTCAAATTGTGTTACTCAATTAAATTGTATAAAATATATTTTATATAAAAATGTGTGCTACTTTAAGTACACACTAAAAATATATAAAGTGGTCTGTTTAAACCTAATCTATAATAATCAATTTAGTTCAGATTTGTATGTATCACAAGTGGGTGCAGTTTAAAGGACAATAGAAAAGGTTAAAGCAAACAAACCACCACTTCACACACTTAACAATGGCACGCTTGGTACTTCACAGCAAAATTACACAAATTAACAACCAAAGTTTATTTTGGCAAAGCGATTGATTCCTTCACCTCAATTAAAATAGTCTCACATAACAAGCCAGTGTTTGTTTCTCTCCTTCAGCCCCAGATACACAGCCTGATAAATTATTCAACTAGAGCAGATGCAGCAGCACAACCTCAATATAGCCTACCAAAATGCAGCATCTGAAAGCGCGAGGTGAAGTTAAATGCACGCGGGTGCATGTAATTCATCCATTTGAAAGCCGATACAAAAACCATCGTCCGAGGAGCGACTGCATTGCCTTGCCTGAAAGCATCAAAGAAAGATACGATGGCATTTGCAGGTAAAACTACGAATCGCGGTAGTCGATAGATGTGCTCAGATCCGCAGACACTGTAGCTACATTAACTAATACCAGCAGCACATATGCGGATAGACACAGATGATGTCCTACATGAGCACATGAAACAGTCATCGCAACAACACGATACGCTTTAAACCCATATGTGTGTTTCTATCGCATCATAAGACCTTAAAGCGTCCTGAACAAGATGAATTACCGTGGTCTCGTTGGCCGTATTTCCCCGCTGGACCGATATACCTCCAGTCAAGTGTTTCTTTCTCCGGTTGTCTCTCTATCTGCTTTCCAACTGTCTCAAGTATTTGGACCACGGGCGCGTTCACGTCATGATATGCGCGTGCTCTAATTGGAGGGCTGCTGCTCTGCAACAACTGATACAGTGTTACACCTGGTGAAACATTTGACTGTCTTACAGTGTTATCTTTCGAATTATTCAATCTTGAGGCTAAGTTTATCTTTGCCTTATGCTCTGGAAATTATCCAAATATGTATTTAAAGGAAGAGCCCAGACTATTTTGTCATTGCACCTATTTTTATCAAATATTATCAGCACATGATTACTTAGGATAGTTATTACAGAGCTTACTCAAATAATCCACTAAGAATGCAGTGGTAAACTGAGGTAAAATAGATAGATAGATAGATAGATAGATAGATAGATAGATAGATAGATAGATAGATAGATAGATAGATAGATAGATAGATAGATAGATTGATTGATTCAATTGTTATATTTGAAACAAGAACTTAAAATAACCACCAAGTTTTTAACTTCACCATTTTTAAAATAAATTAATGAAATATAAAGTAGCCTACATTTGTAATTTATATCTAAGACATTGTCATCTTCTCACAGCCTGCTCAGCTTGGATGAGAGTCTCAGATTCACTCTTCTTTTAGCTGTGTTGCTGGCCATATAGCACATCATGTCAAATAGCTATACAATCCAGTAAGGTGAGTATGATTGACGAGATACACAGTGACTTCAATGTTTATCAATCAGCTCCCAGACAAGCGCATGAATCTGTTCTACCCAGAGCTCAACTGCATAATCCAATCAAGGGTATGAAAACAGGTATGTGTGCATTGAGAATAAATCAGTACTGTTCTAGTATGGAAGGCCACAAGGAATGCAGAATACTCCGGCTCTCAGAGCAGTCTTTCAGAAAAACACCTCTTTGGCCGTTTCAAAGCAAGGCTGAACACATTAGTCTGGTCTCTCCTGTAGAACAACATGCCAGGGCCACAGACACACACACACACACACACACACACACACACACACACACACACACACACACACACACACACACACACACACACACAGAGCTTACAGTTTAAATTCCTGTTCATTTAAAGGGTGTGTTTGTGTGATACTAAGTGCTTACGCACCAGAACAAAAGAGCATACTGTCCTGAAAGGACAAACACTTCTCTATGTATCATCATAAATGTACACAGCTGGATTTCATTAAGTAAAATGAAACATAATATAACTCTCTATTAAACAGACACCCCTCCCCTTTAGGACAACATAATGTCCCCAGTCATCTATATAAGAGATGGCATAATCTAATAAATGTGCATGTTTTTGCATAAATTAGTGAGCTTCAACCTGCAATATTATAATTAGATTACAACAGACCCTCCCTCTGCAGTGCCAAAACTGTTTCTAAACTGACTCAGAGCATCACAATGCATAAAATGGAGACAATGCTTTGAGTATATAAATTATAGCTACTACTATCCTGCCACAAAAATGGAATGATGTAAAAACGATAAAAAGGAATATTCCCAGGATTTTGCTCCTATATATACTCCTAAAACAACATTCCTATCATCCAGATTTTAAAAACAGATTTTACTTTTTTTACATATCTCTATCTGATTTGTTGATGTTGTAGCTGGTAGCTTAGTGATAACAATTTGTACTATTAACCCATGCAAATTGTTCCTCTTAAGAGATATGATAATATATCATCAGCTAAATAATCAACTCACAAATATTACAAGCAATGTGCATCAACATTTGAATGATTTTTCATTGGTTCGCTCCATGTTTTCAAGACAACTCAAATTATTTTTATGACATGGTGAAATTGTAAGATATTGTACAACTTGGCTTATACAAGGTATGACTGAATTTTTTTTTACAGCCTAATGTGTATGATTTCTTAGGATTTCGCCATCTTGCATGAATTATTACTACTTTTTATGAGACCAGGTTGGTTCTACTAACATCTGCCAAACTCTTAACTCTGAGTATTTAAAGTAATAGTTCACCCTAAAATGAAAATTCTGTCATAATTTACTCAACCCCAAGTTGTTCCAAGCCTGTATAAATTTCTTTGTTCTGCTGTACACAAAGGAAGATATTTGGAAGAATGTTTGTAGACATATGATATGAAATTGCATGGCTTTTGGACTAACAACCAGGTGAACAAAAATGAGAAAAAAAAGTCTGATAGACTTGAAAGGACCCGAGCCATATCTACCAAGGGCACCCCAGAAATTGCATAGCAATGCTCTGGCAACCACCGACATCTATTTGTACATACATATTTGTACAATGTAATAATCTAGTTTCCTTTTCAAAGTTGAACAGTTCCCCACAAGGAAACGTCTGAGAAGCAATCGACTGGTTATTTTGCAAGTCACGTGATTGTGTGTGTGCATGTCTGCATCCATATGTGATCTGACAGTGCTGCACTCTCCACCACACCTCCATGACTGGATGCCCAAGACTGACAATCGGGTTGTCTGTCCCCCATGGGTCTTCCATCCTGACCTGCCAAACCCAGAACATACAGTCCTCCTCTTGCCCCTACCTGAAACACAGCAGGACAAAAGCGGCACAGATGGCCAGCACTCTCTCCATCCCCCCACCTCCCCCTTCCCAACCTCTCTCTCTTTCTCTCAATAGTACCGCTTCCCTCTTCAATTGTATCACAACAAGCCTGACATTCAACACCGACCTCAGGAATTAGCTTTTATCTGTCCTTCTTGAGGAGGACAGGAATTGAAAGCTCGGTACTAGTGCACTTCCTGTCCGCCTGCTGACACCAGTTCAAGTAAAAGCACTAAGAGGGTTTCCACATAAGGGCTTTCTTCAGTTCAGTCGAAGATCCAGCCAAACTTGCCAATTTTCCAGTTGTGTTAGGGCCATTCCAGATGACTGGCCCCTTGGGGCCTGGGAGTATTGGTGATGTTAGACCTTCAGAGGATGAGATAAATGAGAATGATAGAGAGACTGAGAAAGGGGTAAGGCTGACAGCTGGTTTGCAGGCCCCTGACCTAAATGACAGGTGGCCATTTCAAGCTGTGAACATGAAAATAACCAGAGATCTAGCTAGAAGAAGATGTACCTAAGAGGAATCAAGCCAATATACTGGCGGCAACGACTTATTTACCTGAACAGAAGCAGTAGCACATCCACAAATTAGATGGACAAATCTAATGTTCATACACCTTACCCCACTGGAAAATACAGATCAAAAAGAACTAGTTAACCAAAAAATGAAAATTCAGTCATCATGTACTCATGTTGTCCCAGACACATATGAATTTCTTTGGTGAACTAACCCTTTAAAGAGGTGAAGCTGGTTTTTGGATCATGGTTGCTATTTCTTTGGCTTGATACCAGTGATCATCTTGACTAAGAATAACCACTAGGTCCTCCAGGTAAAAGTCCAGCTGATCAACCAAATAAACTAGACTGGACCTGCTAGTGACCATCAATGACAAAGCCTAACCTTAACCTAGTTTTAGCTGGATTTACCAGCAGTGTCTTGATGTGTCCCTTGGACTTTTTTAGCTCCTACAGCAACGCTATTTTAAATTCAGATCAGGTGTTTGCAACTCATTTTATTTCCATAATGTCACATATTTCCATGTGAAATAGGATATCCAACAAGACAAACATAGAGCGGGACTATTATCCATTAGGAACTGATTGAATTGTGGCGTTCGAGCCAGAACCTAATGTGTGTTTGCAGACTACTCTCCTCCAGAAACATCAGCAGCACCTGTTGGTTAGAACTTAAGTAGTCTCGCATAGCCAGACCTTCAGACTGACGGCAGAAGGTCTGGACTCTATCGCAGCTTTCATTGGCCAAGGACCGCCCGAGAGGAGGTTTGACTGACATGTAACGCAACCAATCACAGTTCGTTTTGTTCCGCGTCATGTTTAGAGGCGATTTCCCTACAATAACAGACCAGTGTGCATCTAATAAATTATTCATTCAAGAACGTTGTGCAAGTTTACTGCAATAATGGAGCCTCGAACTTCACATACTTTTGAAAATCCAGCATTTAGTTGATCCTGGTAAGCGCTCATTCTCACAGTTGTAAGCATGACGGCGTTCTTCTTCCGCGAGGGGGTTTGGCGTCACGGCATTTGTTTCCAGGCGGGCCGTTAAAGAATGCGACACACACGTCTCCGGGACATCCTGTAGAATTCAACCAACCAGACTTCGAAAATCCTGAAGTGTTTCCAGTTAAGTGTGCCATATGCATCAGACGTTCAGCCAACGGTCCGTGACGTCTGAGGCTGAGACTAGAACTTAAGTGGCCTTAGTGATGTCATCTGAAAAGAAAGTCATTTCAGAGGAGGAGTAAGTTATTACATTTCGACAAAAGGTTACAGCGACAAATATTTTGTTGGAAGAAGACCAGGAACATGCAAGAAGAAAGTTAAAAGGGTCAATTTTGATTTCATGACGACTTTAACCTACTTTAGTTATATATGCTCAAGAGAAATATAAACAAGTTTAAGGTGACTTTTATGACAAGCCTTTAACCATATCTGTATTCTTGTAATAAGAAAGAGAGGGTGTTGGGGGAGGGGTGGCACAAGCACCACCTGGCCATCCACTCTCTGCCAGGGCGGCAGGAGTCATGCTGACATTCACCAGATGGTAGTGACCAGCGTGGCACGAGCTGCGGGCACCAGCAGCGGAGAGGTGCCGGCGAGCCCAGCAGGTGGTACCGAGATGGAGACATGGACAAGGGGGAGATAAGGTCCGCTGGGCAGCACAGACAGACTGTGTGCGTGAGAAAACAACAACACTCGTCTGATCCCCTCATCAGTCTCTGTTTTTAATTTCCAGCAGATGCACAGTGTCAACAACCTTCCCATTCAACAGGTCTGATACACAGTGTCAGCTGTCGGCAGTAAACGGACACTATTTTGTCTCGACATGATTGATGAATCTCTTGCCTTGTAGGGTGGTAAGACCAATGGAAAGAGAAAACTGAAAAGCGGGTCTGTATTTAGTGGGTTATTTGGTGCATGTGTTCCTGTGTGTGGGTGTTAGATGAGACATTTATTTTTGGATACCTGCTTTGTCTGTGTTTTCTTATTTACTTCTCCTTTCTCTCTCTCTGTCTCTTTGTTTCTGTCTGTTCTCCTTCTTTAATGTTTACACATTTACAAACACACACACACACAAACACACTTGTCAACTACCTTACAAACAGTCTAGTTACTGAGTAAACCTTCATAATGAACATCTGTCACCATTAATGGATGAAAGCGTGTTGAGAGCTCAGATCTTCTCAAATCTCTTTTATTCTAACACAGGCATTATATTTCAGAACATTCTCATTAGCTCCTCCCCATTGTCTATCAATGACCCCATTTGAGTGACATCTCAAACTGAACAATCCTATTATTCTAACCGAATAATAGGCCAAAAACTATGTTCTAAATCTTGGTGAGCCACTTTGTTGTCTGCTGTCTACAAAGGCAGCAGCTTTCACTGGCAGCATCATAACAGGAAATTGCACCTCTGATTTGGGACACTATGCAAAAAGCAACACAAATAGCACTTCTTATGAGAAGAACTTGGGAGGCTTGGCTCAGTAGAGATATCAATAGTCTCGCATAGCCAGACCTTCAAACTGACAACAGAAGGTCTGGATTTCATAGCAGCTTTGATTGGCCAAAGACCGCCCAAGAGGCATCTGACTGACTTGTAAAGCAACCAATCACAGTTTGTTTTGTTCATGTTTAGGGGCATGAAAATGTAATGTTGATGTCCCTACAAAAACAGACCAGTGTGTAAAACTTGTATTTTAAAGAGTCTATGCCACAAACTTCACGTTTAACTTTCGAGCGTTTAACTTTCGCTGACACAGTTGTAAACATGACGGTTTTCTTCTTCCATGAGAGGGTTTGGCATCAAGATTTGTTTCCAGGCAGACCGTTAAAGAACATGACACGTGCGTCTTGTGGAAATCCTGTAGAATTCATCCAATTAGATGACGATTTCGAAACTCCTGAAGTGCTTCCAAATTTGTGTGCCATATGCATCAGACGTTCAGCCAATGGTCCGTGGGCATGACATCTGAGTATGTGATTTCTGAAGGATCATGAGCATGAAGTCTGAGGCTGAGACTATCAATATTTTGATGTTAGCGTGTTGCTAAGCTATTATTTAGATTTAACAATAATTTTTGGGATTGAATGAAATAAATACACTACTATTCAATAGTTTGGGGTCAGTAAGATTTTTTTTTTTTTTAATTCATAACAACTGTTTCCAACATTGATAATAATCAGAGCAGCAAATCATATGAGAATGATTCTGAAGTAACATGTGACACTGAAGACTGCAGTAATGATGCTGAAAATTCAGCTTTGATCACAGGAACAAATTACATTTTAAAATATATTCAAATAGAAAACAGTTCTTTTAAATTGCAATAATATTTCACAATATTGCAGTTTTTACTGTATTTTTCAAGGAAACAGCCTTGGTGAACATAAGACACTTCTTTCAAAAACATAAAAAAAAAAATTAAAAAAAAAACCTTTAAAAAATAGTGTATATTTTATATGTATAATAATTTCAACATTTCTCTCAGCTCGTATGCTATATTGGATAAATGTTTTCACGAAATTCTGGGATTTTGCATTTACATTTATGCATTTGGCATTTATCCTAAGCGACTTACATTGCATTTTATCAGTTCATGCATTCCCTGGGAAACAAACCCATGACCTTGGTGTTGCCATAGCGCCATGCTCTACTGTTTGTGCTAGAGGAATGCTTTTTAGATTTTAGTTTCTTAGGCACATTACAAATAGAAAGAATTTTGAAAGAATAAAAAAAACAACACCAGAAGGCATCCACTGTAGTCTGGATTTTCCTGTTGGGTCAGATCCTGCTAAAGAGGTGAGTTTCTGTTAAGATAAGGAAATAAACAGACTTGGAAAGAATGTGCAATATTAAACAACAGTCAGGCTACTAGCAAAAAGTAGCTGACTATACTATTTTCTATATTTAATAAACTTAATAAAAATGTTAACTTGCTACTGAGCTACTATAACGTTACTGAAAATTGTAGATAAGTTAGATAAAAAGAAAGTTTGAATCTGGTTCCTGCAGGAAGTTCTGGATCGATGGGATTGAGGAGCCCATAGTTTGACACAGAGATTTTGCCTCAGCATGTCAGCATTTCCTTGACCCCCTTTGGCTTAGCTTACCCTCAACTGTCGAGGAACAAAAATGTAAGACCACCGCCAAACCCCCCTCCACCCATCTCCGCTATTCTACAAGACCAAAAGATCCTTTCATCTTCTCTTTTTCATCCTCCATTTCTGTCTTTCTCTCAGGAGTCACTTCGGCCCTCAAGCCCACACTCTATCACTTCAAAGGATGAGCAAACAGGAAAGAGAAAGAGGACGGGGGAGGGCGAGTGAGAGAGAAAGTGATTTTGATCTGACAGACATGCCGGAAACAACAACAACAAACTCATTTTTTTAGTGTGGACGACACGTACTCTACTCTTTATCCAAAGAAAACAACTTATCTGTGTTTTTTCTAAAGCCAAACACTGAAACACAAGTAAAGCTTGTCAGCCTTCACATGAAACTCCATTCACAACACATTTTACATCTATAATGTGATGTATTTCTAATTAAAACTGAATATTCAAAAAGAATATTCAATAAAAATGACAGAGATTGATTTTATCCCCTGGGAATTCAATAGATTGTGAAAAGTGGGCATAACGTACCAGAATGGTGCCAAGAGTTTGATGGGGGAAAGGCTGAAAAAAAAGGAAAGACGTTTAATTTTCATTCATTTTATTTAATGAAAGATTATGAAGACAAATATTTTAAAACTGAACTATTAAAAAAATAAATAAATATTATTTAAAAAAATTATTAAAATATTATCTGGAAAATATTTGTAAAAAACAAAAAACAAAAAAAAACTGGAACACCTACTATATTACTTAACAGCACATCTAATAAATATTAAAATATAAGAGAAACATTTCCAATTCAAATGTATTGTTCCAATTCAAGTTTATATTTAATATTGCCATATAATTATTATGCAAGCTAAAGAGGATACTTTAAATTCTCAAAATAATACAAAAATTATTAATATGCACACTGCAATGGTATGTTTCTAAATAAATAAATTATTAAGGATAAAATATTTTTTCCCCACAGCTAAATTCATATTTTAGTTTTTATAGTTAAAATACATTTTGTCATTTTTTTTCTCATATTTTTGAGGTGAACCTGATTTTACCAAGTACAACATGTTCCTTGATCAACATCTTTGTTGATCCTGGAACAACATTCCAATTAACCAATCAGATTTGAGGAATATGTTTACAGTTTATGTCAAGTTTAGGCCTACAAACCAGAGTTAGGTGTTTCTACATTAGTGTTATTCACCTATCATTTCTCTCTGATTTTAGGGATAAGTTATGGGTAGGGTTAGGTTTAGGGGTAGGGATAGAGTTAGCACTAAATTTTCAGACAGGAAAGTTAGAACGTCTTAGTTGGCAAAATCACGGTGACCTATTTTTGACAGACCACCTGGCGCCCTCTCACAGCACTAAAAACAGCCCTAGCATGTCTTATGAAGGTGGAGAATTTCTTTATTCGAGCTGTACATTGCTACTTTGCTAATAAAATATTTAATGTGCTACTTGTGGCCAGTGGTGAACCACCTTTCTCTTTTATTCATCCCTCACACATTAGCCACACGTTACTCGCAATCCATTAGCAACCATAAATACAAACCTTTTCTGTTCAATTTAATTCATGATCTTTCTCAAACCAGTTTTTACAATCACCCACATTTACAATACTGTGTTCTTTTTTAGCATTACAACATCTCCACACAAACCTCAACATCTCAAACCTCAATTAAGTTGTTGAGAGCACAAATCAGGCTGAGATTGTGTGTAAAACCAAAACTTGAATTGCGTGTGCCCTGGCATGAGTCACAGCGCTTAGCATAGACTGCCGCTTGGTGAAGTTAGCTGTTAGCATACAGAAGAGCACTTAATCTTGCCGTCTGTGAATATCCGTCCGCCAGATAAACACCAGACTCTCATCCAACAATTCTCTTCCAGATAGACAGACACACACTCACAGGTCAAATTATGTTATACCTAGCCTCACCTTCAGATGGGACGCCCACGAGCTGCCCGCGGACAGTTCACACTGTCTGTGTCTGATGCTTACACAAAATGCCAAGAGCTGGCTAAAATCGCCAGATCTGATTGGCTGGCTTCGGCACAATTTCTGCAATTTCATAATGCACGGTTTTTATCATTCCACCAGGAAACAAAGTTGTGTTTACCAGGTTGCTAGAATCAGCACTTCTGAAGAAATGGAAGCTTTAGCAGAAGTTCTACCTGGAAGATTCTAATGCACATCATTACTCACTATCTAACCAATCATTACACGTCACCTGAGTATATAAGTTCTGTTCCCACCCACTATTATGTTCGCAGATACCGACGCCCACGTTCACCCCCATCCTCCCCACCACCACCAGGTCGGTCCCTGTCCATACATTGGGGGTAGGCTCTGCCCCTGCCTTTATCTTAAGGCAGGATCTGCAAACGTCTGCTACCCTCCGGATTGTACTGGACGGGGCCTACGCCAAAGAACTTTATCATTCCATCTATTCGATATTTGCATACAAACTGTTAAATAAATCTTATTCAAATGTTTCCTTGCCTCCCGAGTCTTTCTGGTAGAACTACTTGCTGAGGTTCATAATGTCATATCTTCATTTAAAGGGGACCTATAATGCCCCTTTTACAGGATGTAATATAAGATTCTGGTGTCCCTAGAATGTGTCTGTGAAGTTTCAGCTCAAAATACTCCACAGATCATTTATTATAGCTTGTCAAATTTGCCCCTATTTGGGTGTGAGCAAAAACACGCCGTTTTTGTGTGTGTCCCTTTAAATGAAAATGAGCTGCTGCTGCTCCCGGCCCCCTTTCCAGGAGAGCGCAGAGCTTTAACAGCCTTTGCTTCGGTTGCTCAACAACAAAGCTGGAGAATCTCACGTAGCCAAAATGACGATTGTCAGTAACAGTTTTCAGCCTTACATTGTTCAAACCAGAGTCGGACACTGATGAAGAGACTCAGAAAGAAGTTACAACTTTTAGAATGCATCTGGATGTTTCTAAATGGTTAGTTGATAAATTTATGTAGTTGCTGTGGAGTTGATTCAACTCATAGATTAGCATGTGCCGTCATGTTAATCTTTTGTGCAAATCCAGCATTGAATTGACCCTCGTTTGTGAAGCAGTCTGGCATAAAATGACAGCATGGTAACAACACTCTACTACAACAACTCTTCCTTTCTCTATAAGCAGTCAAACATGGCCTCGCCCCCTTTGTTGTGCGTTCTCGGGGCCAGGGTTTATGTAAATTTTAGGGTTAGTGATGACACTAACCCGGGAAGAAGCTTGTTGTAGTCCCTAGCAGCCATTCCTTAAACAGAGAATTCTTTAAAAGAAAATATCTCCCTTTGCATTGAACTTTGAGCATTGTAACTTTGCAGACATTGCTTATGCTCTAACAGCAACATTACACACCAACTAAATTTAAAAAACTGAAATCATAATCAACCACCCCTTTAAAGGGATAGTTCATTACATTTTTCAACTGAAATTTCAAATGAAAACTGTCATCATTTACTCACCATATTGTCGTTTCCAAACCTGTTTGACTTCCTTTCTTCTGTGGAACAGAAAAGAAGGTATTTTGAAGAACTGTTTTTGTTCAAAACAAGACTGAACCCCATTGACTTTCATTGTATAGACAAATATCACTGACCTATGCTAACTATGCAACTATGAACTATGCTACTTCCATACTGTATAGTAGGTGAAAAACAGTATGTGAGCCAAGTAGTGTGTCTGAATTCATAGTATTCATAAAAGTAGGCGGAAAGTACCCAGATGACCTACAGATTCTGAAGTGCACATGATGGACACTTTATAATCCCATGAGGCCATGGGAGAGGATTTGTGAACTCAACTGATGCCGTAGGTCACATGACAGTGACAACATGGCAGATGTAGAACATCCAAATTTCATTCATGCTACACAAATTCATACCATATAGAACATACTTTTTTAACAGTCAGTCACAAAGTTTTAAAACCAAATGTACCTACTATAGAGTATGCGATTTCAGACACAGAGACTTTTTTCAAAATATCTTCTTTTGTCTTCAAAGTAACACAGGTTTGGAAGGACATGAGTGTGAGTCAGTGATTGCTCACTTGGTAATTTCACAAGGTTCTAATAACATAGCACAATATTCTATATTTGTGAAGTAATTGCCCTCCACCTACGTGTGCATATATGTAACGTACATGAATGGCTATTTCATATCAAGGAAACAGGGCAACAATGATTTGCACTCAAGGGGGTGGTTCATATAGGGATTATATAAGTGCGCCATGATTCATGTTTTCACTATACTGCTATATTCTCTTAGGTCTCTGGTTGCTTTACAGGTTTGCTGTGAAGAGAGTTGCTCTAATTGAGTGCTGGTGAGTATTTGTGTTTTGTGTGGCTGCTCAAATGAGGAGTGAATCCTGGGTCCCTCTGGGGCCAACTGCAGGTATTATTCAGTGACAGGAAGCTAAAATGGAAATAAGAAAAGAAGACAAGAGACAACCGGCACCTTTGGTCTGGAACATTTGGCACTGTGTGTTTGTGTGTGGGTGCTTAACCTAGCAGTACAAAATAAGACCAAACTAAAATTTCTGGTGACAAAATCCTTAAAACGTAAATTGATTCAATGTATTTTTACTTATTGAGTTTTCTTTTATGAAATCATATGAAAGATTTGTGTGAGGAACAGACTGAAATTTAGGCTGTTATTCACAGAAAATATTCCCCTCAGGCTGTAGCTATCAAATCTTGCACTTGTGCATATTTAATAGGCCATTTGATCCAATGGCGCTTGGTATCATTGACGTCAAAAAGGGCACTTCACGTTTTGATGTGGCATATTTGAATACACACAAAATATTTTCGTTTATGGGTATGGTTCAAGTTAAGGTTAGTCTAGTTAACTGGGTGAAACTCATGAAGCTTGTCAAGGACAAGTCATATTTCACACACACACACACACACACACACACACACACACACACACACACACACACACACACACACACACACACAAATACCAAAATTAAATGATATTTTGTATTAAAGAAATTTAATCCTATCTGTGTACATTTTTTAAATAATTGCTATAAATTGCTTTCCAAAATTATTTTCATTTATATTCATATATAATGAATATCTCATTAAAAGCTTGTGTGGAATGAAGAAAATATAAATGGTTCTAAAATAAAGTTAATTTGCATTATGCTAAATATTATTTCTTTTTCAAAAACATGACAGGACAAACCTCTTGACAGGTTTTGTGAGATTATACCAATTAATTTTATTTGAAAACAACACTTGTCTATTTCATGTCGTCATTTAGATAATTGAATTTGGGGTTATCAGTATTTGGACTGCACTCATTCTTTCAATCAACATTTGCTCTGTTGAGAAGTGAGAATGATTTCTAGTAATCTCATGCCAAAGCAATATCTCAACACTCTTTTATCCCCAGCCTGACACAAGAAGTGTCCTCGTAAACCATGTTTACGTTGTAATACCCATGTTATTATCCACATTTGTGTCCTCATAAACCATGTACACAAGAACACACACACACACACACACACACACACACACACACACACACACACACACACACACACACACACACCTGAGCTCCCTAATGGCAGCTCTGGCTTTGGATCCCTGACACTTTGATGAAAATGAGGATGGATATTTACATACGCAAGATAATCCACTTTTAATGTGGCTGGGCCTTTAATCGGCTAGCTTTATTTGTGCGACTGACTTGCCTTGTTTAAACGCGCTAATTACCACCACATTTAGAATGGCATGTGCCTATCCTCTGCTGATGATGATGGAGAAACGGCGGTAGACATGCATTAATTGAGTGAGGCACGAATCCAAAATAAAATGCACGCTTCAGGTTTCACATTCACACAGGTAAGACAGGTGAGAGAGTGAGTGGGTGTCTGTAAAAACACACACACCAAACAACACGTCCACCTCAATATTAAGTCTCTTTCAGCATTTGTTTACTCCAGCAGAGCAGCTTTGTAACGTTAGCTTTGGCAGCCATTATGCAAAACCCTCAAGGCCGCTTGCTTTTGCAGCTCATTCTTCACCCTGGATTTGAATATGATTTTCATTCAAATAGGATTCTTCTCATTTTTCCCTTTCACACTCTCTTCCTCGTCCTCTTCTACCCTCTCAATCTCTCATCCTATGCCTCTTTCAAGTGTCTGTGCCAGAAAAAAGAAATAAACAAATTAATTCCCATCAGTCAAATGCTCACGGCAAACAGAAGGATGCTTGCGTTCATGCCTGTCTGTAAGCATGTTGTGCCATATTAGCAACTGATGAGGTTTCTCCATCATAACCTGCATGCAGTGCTCCCACAATGTTCCCAGACTCATTTGAATTCCCAGATGAGCATCAGAGGGAATTGACTGTAATCCCACTAACACACGCTCTCAGACGTGTTCCTATATCCTCCATTATCCTCAGGACCTGCCGTGTGTCTGGAAGCTAAACATAGCTGCCCTCTGGCCCACCGCTGTCTGCCCGGCAGTCTCACTCCTGTCCGACCCTTCTGCCCATGACGCCACCATAATCACACCGGATGGAGGTGTCGATATGTACTGTATTCGGTTTTGGGCTGTTTATTTTGTTACACTATATTTCGATGGTCCACTTAGGACATATAAGTAACTTTGCAACTACATGTCAACTAACTTTCATTACAGTATTAGTAGAGTGTAGTAGACTGTTAAGTTTGGGTTTGATTAAGTAGAATAAGTTGATGAAGTTACTTAGAGTCTGTTAGGGGGCCATCAAAATAAAGTGTTAGTAGATATTAAGCAGACAGTCTACTAATACTCTAATGGCTGCTAGTTGACATGCATGCCCTGTTTACACCTGGTATTAAGATGTGTTTTGGCCAGTCGAATCACAAGTAGACAAAGGTCAAAAGTGGACAAGCTCAAAATGTTTTATACCCCATTTACACCTGTATTTAGTGTCGAAAATGCTTCTTAATGGCAGGTGTAAACAGGGATATAGTTGCAGAGTTACTTATAGTTAGAAAAATGTCTAAAGTGGACCATCGAAATAAAGTGTTACTGTTTATTTAGGTATGGTGGATCAGGAATGCATGGAAATCATGGAAACGCATTCACGTATTCAAGATCAAGATAACCACCAGGTGGTTCTAAATCGCCTTACTGTTTGAGCTAGAAAGGCATTGAGTAAAAAATAACTGACTCCAGCCCGTTGAATTATTAGAAAATAATACACATCCGAAGTGTTAAAGGGGTCATGAACTGCCTTGTTTTATTGTTTTATAATGTTTCCTGGGGTGCACTTATAATGTTAGTATGCTTTTTACATCAAAATTTGTCATAATTTAGAAATAAAAGGCATTTTTCCTACCCTGATTTTAGCCCTCTGATTTGAATGCTCTGTTTTATGGGGCGTGTCTGCTGTGAGAATTCAGTGTAAATGCCCACTGCTGTGATTGGCTAGCATCTTTGCATATGAAATAGCTAAGAATTACTCACTCGAAAACTTTTTGCACGTTTTTTGTTGAATAAAACGGGAGTTTTGGCATGAGTCCGGAGCTCAGCCACTTGCACTGTTTGATTGACAGCTCTTGCAATTGTACAGGGAGCGTTCTTTGATCGCTTTGTGTATACAGTATAATTTAATCACTGTTTAAACAGATTATTTTCATTCTACTAAGAGAAACAACGTGAAGTTGACCGTTTAGTCACTGGTTTGATTTACTGACACAAAAAAGAACATCTGACTGTACATTAAACATTACATATCAGATCAGGCATTAGAATTAACACAGTTACTTACATGTTGTTGCATTACTGTCAGGTCCATATCATAAAAGTCTGTTTGCAAAGCCTGTGCTGAAATGCTATTGATTTACCAAAGAATCCATAGTGAAATGTACCGAATACAAATAAATAATGCACAACTGAGACATTCACATTGTTGAAAATAAATAACCATATTCCTAGCATTAGGATACTTTAAAAGGTAATGTTATTTGTAGTCCTGTATCATTCTTTTCTCCTCATCATCTCAGTAACACGCCAGTGGGCAGGGCTAACATTGCAATGATGAAGTAAGTGTTGATTTCTTCTGCGGAGACGGTGTTTCACCTATCTATGTCATAGATAGGCACATTCTGGGACGAGCCGTTCGCTGGGCCTGGTGTCAATAAAAGCTTTTATTGGACTAACAAGGAAGTTTTTAGTTCTGAAACTTACAGGATATTCTTATAATATGATGACCTCTCATATATCAAAAGCTGAAGGAAAAGTTGATTTCTCAATTCATGACCCCATTTTATGTGGCCACGACACAAAGCAGTAGATCCTTGGCGTTGTTGCAGTAGAACATGGTGCTAGCAATGTCTCAAAACATTGTTCAGATGTTGTATTCACAGATATTTGTCAGGTTTTTGTCCTTAAAATGCTCTAGTGTGTGTAGGACTAATTTCTTACGCATCCCATCCCACGCCTCCGTTGCTAATTCCAAAATGTCATTTTAGAGTTAAATGAGCCATTAATAGCAGACTACTATAGTTATTAACGCAGTTGAGAACAGCGCTGTTATTACCTTGCTTGTGAAAATGTCATGTAGCATTTATGTTGCTAAACTATTTTACCAATAAAATTGTCAGAGCAGAGCTGACAATAAGCTCTTTTGCTTTTGTAGGCTGTTTATGACCTTTGAAATAACTGAAATCATTTAGCGAAGTGATATGGACATGTAATGCAGTCAAGGACTTTCTGGAACTACTTTAGCCATGCGTTTCCCTGAAAATTGCACACCTTATAACGTTTGTCAGCCAATCAGATTCGAGCATTCCACAGCCCTGTAGTATAAAAATAAATATTAAATAACTGTTACAATGATACACTTTAAACTTTCAACTTTTTTAGACTTTCAAACCATTAATGCAAATATAAAATGATCACTTTAAATGTATACAATTTTTTTTTTTTTTTTGGCCAGTGAAATTGTTGGCAGCAAGAGTAGAAATCTGAACTACTAGCTTGACTGGGCAAGCAGAATTAAATCCTAACTGTTGAGCCCGGCACAGTCCCTCAAGCAATGCTAAAGTGCACTGCAACTATTTAAATGAATAGTTCAGACAGGACCACTTTGGCAAGTTACTTGAGTTTATTGAACACAATTTATCTTTGGCGGTATAGGTTCCTTATGGGGGCTCTTGCTCCAAAATTAATTAAACATACAAGAGCTTTAACATTAACCCCCCGGAACCATCAGCTTGAAAATACATAGACAGTTAAGACACTTAAAAGCGAACATGACATGGCAGTGGGACGTGGCAGTGGGACGTCTATACTGTAGCTTGGTTATGAGGATGAGTGTCTCTCAGCCGTGAGGTCCATGCCAGCCAGGACTTAAAAGCCTTAGTGATCTGAAACAAAAAAGACGACAACCAGAAGGTGCCCAGTAATATGCTCATGCTTATAATGGGGAGGGAGGGAGGGTTGCGAGCAGTTTGAGCATACTTACCGGGCAGTAATGCCACGTATATATGTCCCGTGTCTAATAGGAGAATGGTAGTGATTGGAGCGATTTGACAGCTGACCGCATCAGCTGGTCGCAGCACTATGCCCTAAATTTTAGCCGTTATTTCCCTCCTCCATGGTTCCCAATTCTCTGTAGCACTTCCTCATATTTAAACTTTGATTCCAAAGCTTACAAGAACCACTGTGGCAACATTTGGTCGCATCAAGTCTGCTGCAACATGCTTTCCCTTGTGAAAAAGAAGTACACTTTAGCATACTTTTAAAAAGGGTACTTTTTTACCTAAATATTATACTTTAAAAGAATATACTTAAGCGCAAACTGAATGTAATGTCTTCGTGGACTTAATTGCAATTAAAAAAAATAATAATTAAAATTAAAAGATACTACAGTGTAAATTTATATTAAATGCAATTAGCCAAACTTTAGAGTGCTTTTTTTAACCCATTTAAGTAGAACTTAGTACATCTTTATATTTTAGAGATACAACAATACAAAATTTCTCAGCCGATACCAATAGCCGATTATTCAGAATGATACCAATCTTCTGATACCAATACTGATAGTTTGATTTTCTTAAGGAAAATCAAATAATTAATGTCAAAATAGAGATCAAAATCAAAATAATGCTGCAAACTATACAGGGAGCCCTCTCATTTGGTACATTACTATAATATTAGTGGTTAAAATGAACATCAGAGCTATTATATTCAACTGATATTTATTTACAGATATAATAATTACACTCAAATAAAAATTGAAATTTTTGTATGCAACTCAGTTGCATATAAGGTAGTTTTCATAAACACTTGTCTTCATAGCAAATTTATTCAAACATACTTATATCATTAACAGTAAATAAGCTCCTCTCTAGTGTTTATTTACAGCTAACTAACGAACTGTGAACATTGGATAACTTCCCTGAAATAAACGCAATGTTAAAGTGCTTTATTAATTGACATCCGTGGTTGAAAAACAGATTAAAGGTGCTGTATGCGATTTCTCAAATTCGTTGTTGAACACTGTTGATATTTGTAATCAACCCAAACAAACCCACCCCTCTCTTCATTGCTCCGCCACCAAAACTTACACTTCAATCCTAACCACCCTGCTCCGAGTCAGTCTCGAACCCCGGCCCAATTGCTGCTTGCATGCAAGGCGAATGCACTACCAATGCCGCTAAACACTACATTCTTTAGTAGTTGTCAGTGTGCAGTAGTTTAACTGCAAAACTCTCACTATCTGGCCACTGTCTGTTTATCACAGCTGACGCACAACAAAATGCTTCACGAAAAATAAAGCGCAGATGATGAACGAACGACAAGGAAGCACAAAAAATGAATGTACAGTACACATGAGTAAATACAAACAAGAGTTTGTTGTTAATCGCCAACAGCACAGCAGCTCCAGACAATCAAAACCCAGTGTTACTTACATGATAAGGAATCAAAGCAGCCTCTGCATCTGTTTTTAGGCCTTCCTGCTTAGCTCTCTCCAGCGCTACTGTACTTTTCAACATACCTTCTGATGTTCATGCATGTTTTTTTCGATCTATAACTTGTATTAAAGTGAAAGAAAAGACTTGCGCTCCGTGCTGCCGCTTGAATTGAGGCGCTACAGTGATCTGTCATGTCAAATTTAATAGCGTCAAAATGCCATTTGTTTGAGTTTCATGATAAAATGTACAGAATTTGAAATTTGTGACTTTGTTTCTTATCACAAGTAACAAAGCACAAAGCTCTTTGCGCTTATTGGATGGGAGACACGCAAAAAATAAAGTAGTGAAAAACTGCGGACCTGGCAACCCTGGCTTGAACAACAGGTGATTCATAGGGTCATATAGAGCCTACTTTAATGTCGTTTTTTTAACTGTTAATGCGTTATTGATGTGTTAACTTAACCTAAATTCAACACAAGATAGATTTTCTCCACACAAAGTATGAGTCTTTCTCCGTCCCCTTTTGATTGACATGCTATAATCGGCCCTGATTATAATCGATTCCGATTTATTGGTTGTAACATCTGTGCATCTCTATTTAATTTTAAAATGACTTCTATTGTATTTAAAATATGGTTAAAGTGTACTGTTGAATGTGCTGACAAGCATTTATGTCAAACTAACATATATACTTTAATGTAATTTCTATTGAAGCTTATATCAGATTGTCTATTTTTACACCAAGTGCAAATAGCCCGCATTGTTGGCGGGGGCTATTTACACTAACTCTGCCCACCAATGTCTGGTTGAGCAAAACAAAATTAGAAAAGAAACCCATCTGATGACAGCAGAAGTGGAGAGTAAGGTGGGTGGTGTTAGCTTTTGATGTGTTCGAATCCACCTTTTTCTGAACTCATTCTTCCTATAACTCAGCTCGGAGTATTGTTTATTTTAAATATAAATGAAGAAAATATTTGAAAAGAGGAAATAAAGTGTCTAAAGGGTATACAGTACTATTTTCTCTGCATAAAAGCACATTTGTAACGGTGGCTGTTTCAGAGGAACGAGAGTAGGATCCAGATGCAGCAAACATTTATTCAAACAAACATAATAAAAGTAAATCCAGGCAAAACTGATAAATCCAGACATGAAGGGAAAAACTGACAACAAGCGCGCACACATGTAACATCCATGGAAGGACAACACCAGACAAAGAACATTAGAAACACTGGGGTATATATACACAAGGGGAAACAGGCTTAACAAGATAACAAGGAAATAAGAAACACCTGGGGAGACGAATCGACATGAAAAACTACAGAGGACTACAAAACATGGTGTAAAACAGGAAATAATATAAAAGTCCACACACACGACAGGGGAACACAGGCTGGGATCATGACAATATTGCTATTTGCACTTATTTGCACTTATTAGCCTCTGCCTTAAAATATATTACCTTTACATATAATATCAAATCACTTTACATGTGCTTTAGAATGTTAGTCAACACATCAAAATAAGTGTGCTTCTTAAATCATAACAAAAGGTTATTAAATATAATTCTTTAAAATGTGACAATAAAGTATTAATTATTTGCACTACTTTTTGACAATGAAATTGACATACTTACATTTTAATGTTCAGTTTTAGAATTTACTAGCCAATCAAAGTTCACTACAAGCATATTCAAATAATCTCACTAATCAACATAGAAGTGTCTCCACCTGCTTAACTCACTTATTCTGACATCCTCTAACTTAACATTTTCTCTCCACTGTCCAGGAAACTCTGAGCTTGACGTAGTGTCTCACGCTTGATAAACTCATCTCCCTATTCCCATGTCCCTCTTATGGATTATTTGAGCATGAAAATTAAGTGAGATGTTTGGTGAAAGAATTATGGGTAAATCAATTAAGACTCAGACTAATGGGGAAGGGCAGTAACCCACTTAGCTCAGCTGTTGCAACGGAAAACTACGGAAATCTGATATTGAGTTTGACAAGGACAACATCTGGCCTGCTGCACCGCAACAGATGCAAGAGGGAAGATGGTACGAGAGAGGGAGACGGGTAGGCCTGTGAGGAGAAAGAGATAGTGGAGAGAGAGATAGTGAGAAAGAAAATAAAGCGAGGAGAGAAACACAGCGAATGTGTGGTGGTATATCAGTGATCGACAGACACTCTGGCTGAGGTTCAATTCACACCTCCTGGTGATGATTCTATCTGGAGCTGACACTGAGTTGTGTTACCTCATCAGTTCCTGTCTCTCTCCTTCACTCCTCTTCCTCTCTGACACAATCTGCTTCAGCCCTCTTCACTGCAAAAAAAAAAAAAAAAAAAAAAAAAAAAATCAGTATTTGTGTCTTGTTTCCCAGTAAAAAAAAAAAAAAGAAAAAAGAAAAGAAGAAAATAGGAAGAAACATTCCTATAACAAGATACATAAATTTACCTGAGAAGCATCTTGAATTACCTTTTCTTACCCCTTTATTTTATTATGATTAAAAACAAACAAACAAAAGCTATTTAATGTATTTCATTTACTCTTTGTAAACAGGTACTTTTGTACATACTGTAACATATGATCTTTCGTGGTAGTAACAATACAGTAGAGCTGCACGATTAATCGCTAAAAGATCGCGATTCAAACACCAACGCGATCTTATTCCTAAATGACAATGATAAGCCTCTGTCTATTAAACCTTTGACAAAATCATACCGGAACATTCAAATCTGTTTTCGCGCTGACGCTGATCCAGAGAGAACAGTTATCATGTTTAGGTATGAAACAGATTCACAAACAGTCTTTTCAACCACACAGTATCATTATTTCTGTCTGACAATAATTAAAATTATCACAGTACTGGGATAAAAGTTATAGTTCAGATATAAAGACTTATGTCTATGGTAGTGATCAAAATAGAGCAAATCCCCTTTTGAAAGTAATATAATAGCATCAAATAATGATTGCATCGATTACATTGTTACGCCACTAGGTGGCAGAAAGTGACTGTTAAAATGTATTTGTCATTGAATAGTTCATTCAAAAGAATCGTTTAAAAACACTGATTCATTCAGTAATGAAACAAGTAAAGTATTTATAAGTGAGTCATTGAATCATTCATTTAAGAGGTTTGTTCAAAAATGCTGATTCATCCAGTAATGAAACAAGTGAAGTCTTTAGGCTTGTTCGAGATGTATCGGCGCTGCTTGGACCGATCGGCGTATGACATCAAAGTACCGCATAAGTGATTGGAGAGCAGACTACTCCTTATGCTTTTGAATCGCTCTCACAGTACTTTGATGTCATACACCGATCGGTCCGCGCAGTGCCGATGCATCTCGAACAAGCCTAAAAAGAGTGAATCATTGAATCATTAAATCACACATTTTTAAATAGACTGCAGCAATTATTTTGTCAGAACCTCTAGTAATTTACATGTTATTTTATTTAGTTGTCTGTTCATAACTGTGGGAGAATCATAATCTCTATTTGAAAAAAAAAAATCGTTATTCTCAATTTATCCAGAATCGTGCAGCTCTACAATGTAGTAACATGCGTGTTTTGTGGCAGTAACAATAATCAGTGGAGCTCTTTTGACTAGCAACCACCTAGTAGCCGCTCAGAACAACCTAGCAACTCCTCAGCAAGCACACAGAAGAGCCGAACAAATGCATAGCAACACATTAGAATAGTCTGAACATGTTGTCAACCACATAGCAACATCCTGGCAACCACCATAACACTCTTGCTACTGCATAGTAGATCAAAAACCACTCTAAGCATCTGACTTATCAAGACACTGAAACCAACCTGAATATGTTAAAACACCGTTAAAAACACCTTGTACACTTTAACAATCACATAGCAACCCCCAGGCAACCACCCAAAACACCCTCGCCACTGCATAGCAACATGGAAAAAAACACTCTGAACCTCCTGTTAGAAACCACATGACAATGCCATAACAACTGCAGAGCAGTTAATTTAAAACACTTTGAACACTTTAGCAACAGCATAGCAACACCCTGGCAACTACCCACAACGCTCTTAACCTAGCAACACTGCAAAAACCCCTCTGAATATGTTAGCAACTACATAGTAACACACGAGAAACTGTAGATTGGTGTGCTAAAACACTCTGTAACACTTTAGTAACCACATAGTAACATCTTCGCAACCACCCACATCAAACTTACCACTGCATAAGAACACACTAAAAACACTAGCTGCATCTCATTACGGAGGCTGCATACGTCATCAAGGATGTCTTATTTAAGACAAATAACCATAATAAAATTGACTGTTATTCCTCATGAGGTGTAAAATACTGTAATTTCTTTCTTACTTTGCATTCTAATGGTTACTTTTCTTAAATGAGACCGCCTCGATGACGTATGCAGCCTTCAAATGCGACCTCCGGAGGAAACAGCCTCAAACACTCAGTATGTTAACAATAACAATCACCTAGCAATGCTTTCAAAACTTCAGTGCATAATGCTAAAAAAAGACTTTAGCAAACGCATAGCAACCCCCTGGCCACCACCCACAACACCCTTGTCACTGCATAGCAACATGGCAAAAAACAGTATGAACATACTAGCAACCACCTAGCAACACAATAAAAACATTCTGAATATGTTAGCAACCATGTAGCAATGCTCTAGCAACCATAGATAAGGATGTTAAAAACACTTTGGTAACTGCATAGCAACGCCCTGGCAACCACTCACAACATTCACAACACAGAACTTTAAGTTCACTCCTTTTTTTCCTCATTGTCTTTCTCAGCATATGCACAGACAGGTAGTGTGAATGTCAGTAAGACTAGCACTCTGTAAATCTCTACAATGTTGTGAGGTGCTGCAGTTCCTGCAGAGAGAGAGAAACACTCAGATACTTCAGAGCAGAGCTGCTGATATGACAGGCTGAAGTTGAGAATAAGAGAGGGAGAGTGAGATGAGAAAGGAAAGCAGATAACATCTGAAGTGCTGAGCACTGCATCTGTGCTGGCTGCTGAGGAAGAGCCCAGAGATATTGTCATTAAACACAAGAGACGGGCTACTGAGGTCAGACCACTGGCCCCTAATGAGAGACAGGAGAGAATATACAGACAGGAGAAAAGACAGACTTGCCTGTACTGAGACAAGTTTACAGTACATACACAAACACACTCACACTCGTGCACTGCAGCACCCAGCTTTATTGCTCTGAGTTTGCTCTTTCATAGCCCAGAAGAGATCTCAGTTCACTTAAGTATTAAAGGGTTAGTTCACCCAAAAATGAAAATGATGTCATTAATTACTCACCCTCATGTTGTTCCACACCTGGAAGACCTTCGTTCATCTTCGGAACACAAATTAAGATATTTTTGATGAAATCCGATGGCTCAGTGAGGCCTCTATTGCCAGCAAGATAATTAACACTTTCAGATGTCCAAAAAGGTACTAAAAACATATTTAAAACAGTTCATGTGTTCAACCTTAATATTTTAAAGCAACGAGAATACTTTTTGTGCACCAAAAAAACAAAATAACGCTAAAGTCACGTGATTTCAGTAAACAAGGCTTTGTTAAGTCGTAAGTGTTTCGCAATTTCAATAGTTCACATGACTTCGGCAGTTTGATACGTGATCCGAACCACTGATTCAAAACAAGAGTTTCGTAAAGCTTCCAAGCAGTGTTTTGAAATCACCCATCACTAGATATTGTTGAAAAGTGATTATTTTGTTTTTTTGGCGCACAAAAAGTAGTAAAAAATTAAAATAGATCATATATGAAAATCATGATATTCCCCTAAATTTCCTGTTGCCGCTGGTCCCACCCAGCTCCAAGTCCCCTGTGTCTTTGCTGGTTCTGTCCAGCTCCAAGTCTCCTGTGTCTCTGCTGGTCCTGCCAAGCTCCAGTGTCTCCAGTGATCTCACCCAGCCTTCCTCTCCCACCTCCTTTTTCTAAAATAGCTAGTTCCTCGGCCCCGCCTCCACTGGTTCCCTTCAGTCCCTCCGCTCCTCCTCTGTCTCCACTCTGCTGCTTGGATCTGCCTCGGGTCTTCGGGTCTCCAGCTCCGTCTTGACAAGAGAATCCTCTGGCTCCACCTTCAGCCACCTAGCCCGTCACTCCTCCTCGGCTTGTTGACCAGTCGGATCCATTTTGGCTCCTCCCTCCCTCGGCTCCACCTGGGACCATCGTCTCTCCAGCTCCACCTTGGTCAGATGTCACTCCGCCTGAGCCATGGACTTCCGGGCCTTCAGCTGTTCTTCGTCCTTCCACCCCTTCGGCTCTGTCGGGCTCTGACTTCCCTCTGGCTTTTCCTTTGTCCTCAGTCTCATCGGCTTCACCTCAGTCCTTTGGCAACCTGGCTCCACCTCGGACACTCATCGCTGCAGTTCTGCTTTGATCTCCTGATCCATCGGTCTCATGTGGTCTCATTGGCTCTTCGGCTCTGCATGAGTCTCCACTTCCATTGGCTCCATCTCAGTTTGTCGTCCCCCTGGGTCTTCCAGCCAAGTCTCCACCATGGCTCTGTGCACAACAAAAAATGTGATACAAAACTAGAATGTTAAGATTAGTGATGCTACGTGCATGCGAAGAACAAAATTTATGTTTGAAAAACCTCTTTCCAAATGTAGATTCATTTTCTCTGTGGAAACTGCAGAAACACATACTAATTCACAATATAAACAACAGTTAGTGTGAATAATATTCATATATTTCATATGATATTTCAAAAGACATTCAATAAGAAAATATAGTCTTCAAAACATACAAAAAACAAAACATAGCAAGAAATTAAGCATTTAACAGCTAAGCAGCTAATAGCAGTTAACAACTAAACCAAATTTTTAAGACACAGGATGTGCTTTTTAAGGGTAGAGCACTCATACACAGGAAACCATCAGCATTAACACATGCTTTTACAGTAAGTGTTAATGAGGAAATTCTTTTATTAGACCAAAACGACAAGGCAAGTTTTACATATACTCTCAAGGGATAGCAGAGTGGCCAGAATATCGTCACATAGAAAGCCAAAGAATGTTCTCTCATAAACATAAATGATACACAGGAATGGCAGGAATCCACAGACGAGACAGCGAGTGAGAGAGACCTGCTGTGGTTCCTAAGAAGGTCAAAGCCAGAAATAAATTACACCTTTTTTTACTGCCATTTTCATAGCTAAGTAATGACAGTGAACAGCCTCAGTGACACCTCTGCTAAACGCCTCTCACACTCACACACTTCTATCACACCCTTTAAGTGCCGATTAGCCAAAACATGTCCAGTCTGCACACCCTGTCAACACCACTTGTTTAGATCACAAAGGGTGAAAAGGTGATAAGTGTGTTTTCTGACACTCTTGGATAGTATTCACATTAGCTTTCTGTTGTGTGGTGTTTGCTAAATCATGCATCACTGTTACTATTACTCATGATTTATGTTCACGTCAACACAAACGTTTGGCATGAAAATTCAGTCCGATTCTTGCATGCAATTTGTCTGTTCAGGTAAATGCGTAAAAACGGCAGACAAATACCATATATTATATATTGTTATAGCTCAAACAGTAGAGATGCCTTGGTGTCAACAGGCCTTTAGGATGCATTATTCCAACACAATTTCATGGCAATTCGTAACCATTTTACTTTTTAACAAAATGGTAGCTAATTCATATGAATTCGTACAATCTGGTTACGCTCCTGTGACATGTAGGGGAGGACCTTCATCCATTTTGTAATAACTGTACATTTTTGTATGATTCACATTGTACTAATTAATATGAAATCTCCACCTCACAACATAGTTACGTTTTCCCATGAGATCAGGTTGATTATTCTGCCAACAAGTTTTGTATAGGCAAGAATCGCCTGTGTTGATTCTTCAGAAAATGTGCAAATCTAGTCTAAATGAAATTATATGGCATCTAGTGCTCATTATAGGTGATTTAGATCATATGACATTATATGATTCCACCTAATGCTGTTGTGTTAAATCCCGATCTTTATGTGGAAGGAGCTAGATGCAAAATGTTTATTACTGTGAAGCTGCTTTGAAACAATCTGTATATAAAGTGCTATATAAATAAAGGTGACTTGACTTGACATAAATGTTATTATTAATTTGACATGCTATTTCTCACCTAATTGCTTGCTTTAGTTTTAAATGATTACCATTACCAAACATGAATTAATCTCTGTAAACTGAAAAATCTCAAGCACACAAAGTGCATTCTATTATTTGCAAAAAGTAAATGCTTAATATATACAAATAGTGTGCACACAAGCACAGGACACATGTCTGTCATGCTAATTATGGCTTACACCTCCTATGAGGGAAACTCACAGGACCTGAGCACATATAAACACACAGCCACCAACAACATAAAATGACCATAGCAAAGAAAATCACAAATTAGGCCTATTTAATATCTAAATTGTTTCTGCTCTACAACAGCAATGAGATAAAATGGGAGAAAAAAAAAAACTTTTGCCTAAACCCTAAAACTTGAAATACTTAATTGGTTTGAGTAGGACAAACTTAAATTAAACAAATTAGTTTAGTTAAATTAACTGTTATGAGTATTAAGAACTTTATTTTTCTTTTGAGTTCACTGCACTGACATATTTCAAGTAAACTGAACTGTTTCATTGTTTTGAGTTGTATGAACTCATTTCTTTTAATTTAGATTAACTTAAATTTAACTGAAACTGGGCTGGGATTTTTTATTTCCCAGCATGCTTTGCCCATGACACTCGAAAGGGAGAGTAAATGCTAAAATTAAGTGTTATATAATGTTTTTTTGTGCAAGATTAATGGTAAGTGGGAGATTTAGTAGTGATTAATGTTTTATTATGCTAATTTATAAGAGTTTCTGTTAATGTGGGTTTTTGGAGAATTACCATTATGGTGACAAGTGGTGCATTCTGCTTGGTTTGAGAGCAGATACTCATTCGGTAAGTGTTATACCATGCTAGCAAATTAGCATGTTGGCATTTTCTGAATTAGTTTGTTATAGCTAGCAAAACATTTACGTTGATATAACTTTTTTAAATATAATTTTAAGTTAAATGTATAAATTAGCGTACTCAAATATTTCAAGTTAAGTACAAAATAAATATCTTACTTAAACTTTGAGTTTCTTAACTTAAAAAATTCTCATTCAACTTTTGTTCTGACAACTTAGGGTTTACAGTGAAGTAAATAACTTATTTGATTAGCAAGAACTCAACATAAAAGAAGTTAATTAACAATCTTTTATGTTAATTGCTATGAAAATGTATGAGTTAGTTAACTCAGTACTTCAAGTTAGGAGCAATTAACATGCATGCGTACTACAAACTCAAAACTTGGTAGTTCTGCTTACTTAAAATTGTGAACATCATAACTCAAAAAATTTTATTCAAATTTTTTGAGTTAGCCCAACTTTTTCGGGTTTACATCGTAGGGATATTTCATCCAAAAATGAAAATTCTGTCATCATTTACTCACTCTCATGTTGTTGTGTTTTTCTGTGTAACACAAAAAATTCCTTGAAGTCTCCTGCTTTTCTGTTTCTGTTCTTCATTTTTGAAGAAATATCGGAGACAAAGCTGATACATAAATGAAGTCTAACAGAACCTCCAGAGACCATGAAAGAGAAAGTTTTGAGCAATAACACATCCTCAAGGTGAGACTAAATATATTCTTTAACCTCAGGAACTTTGTGTAGAGTGTCCTGATATTTAATGTGTTGTAATCTAGTGGTTAAAGATCTGTGCTGGTAACCAAGAGGTTGTAGGTTCAAAGCCCGCAAGGGATGATTAATGAACCACCATCGGTGTGTCCTTCTGCAAGACACCTACAGTGAAGTGCCCTATTCCATGCTTCTCCCTTCACAGTAGCATCATTGATGAATGTTGCATGGGTCAAAACACATGATTATTTGGAACAAACTGTAAAGTCATCTTTCCATTCCAAAGAGGTCTTTGTTACCTTCACAACTTCAGTGCTCACAAGTTCTGATTCAGTGCAATGATCTTGGGTTAGAAGTGTTTGTCAGTTTATTCATTCACCTGCATTTATTTCTGCTATAATTGTTCTTCAGTAGGCACCATTCATGATGTCTGGACAAGAATGTTCAATTCAGGATTCTCCAGAGAGATTGTCCCAATTATAAGTGTTTGGATAAAAGCATTTAATGGCTAATTAATCAATTAAGGGGCTGTTAAGCATAATTTATCAGAATTAAACCAATTAAACTATCCATGCACATGAAATGGCCCATAGCTGTAGCTCTCCACAGTCACATGAGGACCCTCTAGGTGCTTTCACATAGACATGATTAAATTGCTGTGCTGTTGGTTGCTATAGTAGGCGTTCTTACTCAACTGTCTCTTTTCACCCTCAGGACCCCTAGACAGCTCATAATCTCTACACCTCCATACACACAATATGGTCCTCCATCAAACAGAAAAAGCCTAAAAATGTGGCACTGAGATGAAGACAGTGTTGAAAAGAGAAGATTTACGTATGTGTCACAGTGAATGACATCCATGTGTGTTGGGTTATGCTTCCTGCATCATAAAGGGAGTTCAGTTTCTTAATGATACTTACACTAATCTCCTACAGTAAGAGTATATTAAAATAATCAGGTTTTTGAATTTCAGATAAAGATGAAGGCACATCTGTAGAAACATTACAGCATAATTGCACTGCAAACATGCAGGACTTGTGCAGAGCTGTGAAACAATGGGTGTAACCTCACACAGTGGTTTAGGTCATATAATGTACATTCTGGTTATAACTTTAGTAGCCTTAAATATGTGTTGTTAACCAGGCAAGTGGAACAGCAGAGTGAGTGACACACATCATTACATGCAACTAAGTATTCAAATACTTTATCTAAAATCATTTACAGTTGCCTATAGACCTTATGAAGCCCCAACCCTTTTTAGCGCTGCGCTCGTTGTGTTCTGTCTTCCGGTTTGTATTTCTACAGTATTTCTAAGTATAACTTATGGATCTATGAATAAACCACTCGTTTTAAAATCTTCCCGGTCTACTGACATTTGTTATGACAGCCACTTCAAACATTACAATGCTCATGATAACTTTCATTAGCTCTACAGAAAGTAAATCCACTTCACCAGCTAATTACTCTTCGACAGCGGTGCCACAGAAATATACAGAGCTACCGCAAAAACTAAAGTTCAATCATGGACAGTGGTTCCACGAAATGGAAACATGTTATATCTACTGAAATATTTCATGTAGAATGAACATAACAACTTAACTTAAACATGTTCAAATATGATTCAATCAAGTTATTTGCAGAAGAGCGATTACACCTTGTCTACACCGGATTTGAGCGGCACGACGCAACGCGTCAAAAGACAATAGCATTATAATCAGTGATACTGGCTTGACTGGATGCGGTGCAACGCAATGTGACAACAAATTCCCTACAATAAACAATTTCCCTGTTCTATTTCTGACGTAGTCCAAGTGCTTTGCAACGGTCGGTTTGTCATATTCATTGTAGACAGCTTTTAGCTGTTGCGGCGCGAGGCGATGCGACAACGGTCGTGTCTGATGTAGACATGGTGTTAGAGAGCGTACGGATCCGTATGCTAATCGCTCTTGCAGTACTTTGATGTCATACACCGATCAGTCTGAGCAGTGCCGCTTCAAGTCCACACACATCCTAATAATAACACAACAACTCAAGAGAGGGCAATACAGAGCAAACAAGCAACCAAACAAGACACAGGTGAAGAACATAATCAGTAACCATAGAAACAACCAGTAACTAAAGAAATGCAGGGAAACAGGAACTGAACACATGCAAAAAGGAAATACAAACTAAAAGTCCATGAAAACAGAAACTAAACCAAAACGTGACATCACCACCTCCAAAAAACACCAACATAACAGAAACCCCTTTTTCTTTTTTCTTTTTTACCAAATTAATAGAAAATTATACATTAACAAGTCTTCCCATTTTCTCATGTTGCTAAAAATGCATAAAATAATTTTATTTCAACGTTTACTCTCTCTATCCAGCCCTGTGCAAAGTATGATTAAGTGTAAGTATGATTAAGTATGGGAAGTGAAAATCCTGTTCCCAGTTTCTATACCTCAACACTAAAATAAATAATTAATGTAGTCTCAACTGGATGAACAATTAATTTGTTGGATTAAGTAACCACCTAGCAACACCCTAAACAGTTTTACACAGACAAGCACTCCTCATTTGCTTCTGATTTTTTTATTTTTTTTTATGTGAATCTTGAAACTAGCTAAGCAGCATTTGTCCACTGAGATTTGAAAACACTTCAAAATGGCTGACACCCCAAAATAGTACACTATATAGGTGCTGCTACACCATCTGTTTGAAATTAGTGTATTGAAAAAACTGTTTTGATCAAATTCCTTGGTGGGAAATGTTCATCATATATCCAATGCTTACTAAATTTACTGTATGAGTTTGTATGATGTCTTTCTGACCAAGGAAACACACATGTTCCCATAAATATAATATTGACAGTCAACAGTGCCACAATCCAGACTTCTTTGTGTAAAATATCACACAGCAAAGGCTACATCAGAACTGACAGTATGGCAAGAGTGAGTCCAATAGTATTTTTATAGCTTTTGGTGTCACACCACAATAGCAAGTAGCCATCTGCTTTCACATGATCTATTCAGGTACTGTACAGTACAAAGGACAGTGTATTCAAAACTGTCAAAAAAAAAAAAAAAAAAAAGTCAAAATATAGAAAAATGGCCAATAATATATATGGCTAATAGATTTTAAATTATATTTACAGAACCAATTTAAACTCCAAAATAACTAATAAAATGATTACTGGTACTATTTGCTGAATTAAACAAATTATTCAATAAAGGGTGTTCACTATAATTTCCAAGTAGGGCAAAGAATAACACATGATTTTTCTCTAAAAGGGTGAGAAGGAAAGGGGAGTGGAATGGAGGATGACACACAGCACACACGCAGCTGTTAAACACATTAAACAGTGAAAGAATGACAGAATGAAGAAACAAACTCACTCAGTGGCCGTATATCATAGTTACTGTGCTCATATTACTTTCACAGGTGAGAAAGGCAGCTTTACAGTGTGGCATCATGGGATATAATCAGCTTCACTAAAAAGAATGGAGTGTGCAGTCATGTTATCAAGAGGAATGTGAGGATTACTGGGTCAGATATGTACTCACGTAAATGTCTAGGTTACATTTCAATAAATTATAAGGAATTATATTTTGATTATACAATGGTCTGTCTGAATACTCAAATCTGATTGGCTGGAAGGTGTGCATTACAACCATTTAATGCACAGGTAGTTCCAGTCAGTTTAATCACCGTTCTAATGCGCTGCTTTCATTGAAGCGCACACACACACACACACACACACACACACACATATACGTGAATTGCACGCGCTGCGCACACAAACATTCGGGAGCACAGAAACTTATAATCAACACTGCCTGTGACTTTTTTTTACTATAAAAATAACACTATACTGAATCAGTACATTATATATCTAAGCAACGAGGGGGTAACATCGCTTTTCTTAAAGTTTTTGAAACTCACAAATTCATTGTTAGTCGAGAGACGCTGCACAGACACATCTCTCTCGCTCAATTAATTGAAATAAATAAATGCTCAAATTCATTCATTCAAATGCAATCTTACTGCACTACTTTGGCCTATCTCTGTGTGTTATTCAAAGGGGTTCTATGGAGAATTTAGAAACCCTGGTTATTATATAGCGACACCGGTAGGTGGTAAGTGAACTCCAGCCAGCAAATCATTGCTCGTGCTCACACTCGTGCACACATACCATACAAGAGACTGAATGTGATTTAGCGCCCCGATATACTAAGAGCGTGATTCAGTGCCCCGATATACTATACTATAATAAAAAGTATTGCATTACTAATTACTAATTACTTTCTAAATCCCATATCAACCTTGACCAGTTCAGACATAGGCCTACATGAATCTGCCCTGTTATTCTCATACTCTATTAACGTTGCAGCGCTTCCAGGTTCTATGTCTGAACGCTGGCTCAGTATTGAGCCAATACTGAGTCCGCATTCGGACGTAAACACAGAAGCTCTGCAATGTAAATAACTTGACAGGGGAGAAACGAATTTGTTGAATAAAGTCAAAATTTTTGTTTTGTTTTTGCACACAAAAAGTATTCTCGTCGCTTCATAACATTGAGGTTGAACCACTGTAGTCACGTTGACTGTTTTAACAATGTTTTTACTACTTTTCTGGACCTTGAATGACGATAATTTCTTTGCTTTCAATGGAGGATAAAAAAAAACCTCTCGGATTTCATCAAAATATCTTAATTTGTGTTACGAAGATGAACGAAGGTCTTACGGGTTTCGGCTGACATGAGGGTGAGTAATTAATGACAGAAATTTCATTTTTAGGTGAACTAACTCTTTAAATATGCACATATTTAAATTTAGCACACCATGCCCAGTTAAGAATCATTTGAGAACCAATGATATTGACCAATAGCATTATTAACAACAAACTTAATGTGACATGCCTTGACGCACCATTGAATTGTTCACTTCATTTACATCATTCACATATTTGTATTGTAACTTTCTGCTAAATGTATCCTTTTGTGTTCCTTGGATGAAATAGTGAGAGAAATGTTATTTTTGGCTGAACTATTCCTCTACGGAGCAGTAGGGGAAACCAAGTGAGCAGTCAGAGGGTGGCCGCCTGCTGCCGTGTGCTTTTATTCATCCAGTCTGAGAGCAGCTGTGCCCTCCTTATCTCTCTGTTTCTCCCTGAGTGGGAAGAGAGAGGTGAGACGGCTAATTATAGCCCTGCACAACACATTATTCACACATTAAGGTGTGAGCCAATGGAACGGCAGATGATATTTTGCTTTAAAATCATTAGGTTTATTTCAATATCAGTGCTCAGCAGAATCTCGCACCTTTTTGCGATTCTCATTCTCACTTTCGGCAGGAGCTTCTTCCTCATTTACTTTTCTTCAAGTCTGAGGCTTCATTGCTCCCTGCCAATGTTATCACTCTCACACAATTAGCATCGATTGGATTGATTTGGCGAAGGTCTCGGATGCGATTGAGCTGAGGTTTATAAAACACAAGGTGAAAAATCTGCGAAGAGGCAAGACAGAAAAGAGAGAAAATAAGTTTGATGTGCAACACTATCCACACACTATTTTTGCTGCCTTGGTTTGCTAGTCATTTTCCCATTCATGTTCTCCACAAGGATTTTTAAAACATCCTTTAATAATAATAGTTCAAAGCCATGGACCAAACCAACAAGCTCTGAGATAAAAAAAAACCCATCATTACTAAGTTTGATTTGAAGGATTTCCAAATTGTAAAAAGAATGCAACTTCCTTTATAGCTGAATAAGACAAACGATGATACAGTATAAAACTGTCATTTTAAATGCATATATCTGCTAAAATCTTATTTTGTCAGCATTTCTGAGTATATTAGCACATAGATGTTAGTCTCAAAGCTTACAAACATTAATTAAAAGCTGAAAACTCAAACTGTATTTCAGAGAATGGAAAATATTCCAAATATTTGCAAAAATACACAGGGTTGCCAGGTTTTCACAACAAAACCCACCCAATTGCTACTCAAAACTAGCACAAACTAGCGTTTCAGAGGGGTACCCCGGTAAAAATCGCATTCCCGGGGTAAAATCCACATTTTTGGTGGGGTTCCTCCGTAAAATTCACATTCCAGGGGCTAAATATCATGTTATTTGGAGTCGCTTCAACCCGCAGACATGAAAAACAACCCGCGGCAACAGTGTTAAAGTAGCCCAATTCCGCGGGAAAACCGCAGACTTGGCAACATTGACTATACATGTACTTTGAGAGTGTAGAAACTCAATTGGCAATTTTTGTAGACGATTCTTATATCCATGGTAACAGCAACTTCTCTGATTGGTGGATCTCTCTTCAGGATTATGGGTAGTGTAATTTTTCAGAAATTCAGTTATTAAACATAAATTTTGTTTGAAATAAAGCTGAAAGTCAAGTCAAGTCAAGTCACCTTTATTTATATAGTGCTTTTTACAATGTAGATTGTGTCAAAGCAGCTTTACATTGATAACTGGTACATTGTTTGGCTGCACAGCAGCTCTTAAAGAATAGTGTCAATGCAGGCAGATCAAAGCACTGTTGAATATCAAATGTCAAGTCAAGTGTCCCCAACTAAGCAAGCCAGAGGCGACAGCGGCAAGGAACCCAAACTCCATCAGGTGAAATCACTCTGACTTGTGGCTTCCAAATAATCGTTGTGTATATTATTGCTAAACAAACACTAAATCTGACTAAAAATGTATTGAAAGGTTTATCTTTAAAATCATTTTCTTTATGAAGAAAAAGAACGAGATTTTAATTACAGAGCCACTCCATATGTGCATGACTGTTTTTGCCTGCTTACCATGCAAAGGGTGTAAAAACTTGATAGTCTAGTGCTTGTATTTCTGACAGTCTCATGTAAAATGCATTAGATGGGAGGATTTTATTTCTGTTCCACTGTTCTTCAACCTTTTCTGCCAAACTGTCCTTCTATCATGTGTTGGTTATCACTTTATCTCAACCTCGTCAGGGCTTGACCTTGACCGATACCTCAAGGTCTCTGCGGATCTCCAGACAGTCATTAGTGCTGCTCATTTCGAGAAAATGAAACAGGGAGAATATAGACAAGCAGCTTTTAAATTTTTTATGGCTGACATTGTAACCACTTTTCTGACACTTACTGTTTTACAGCTACTTGTGATAAATCTCTAATCTTTATTATTTCCTTGTTTAATGCTTTTTTTATTTGAAGCTCATGAATTGTTAATCACGAGCTTCAGAACACAATTCATGGTTGTGTGTTTTCGAGGTAGAAACTGAATATATTATTATCATGACATTGCGGGTGACTTTGGAATAAGCACTTAATGAGAAGAAATTTGAATAAAAATAACTTTATTTTTAAAGGGATAGTTCTCCCCAAAATAAAAGTTGTCATCATACACTCACTCTCATGTTTTTTTTTCAAATCTGTATGACTTTCTACATAAAAATAGGGTCATTAGGTCTTGGCAAAACCTGCCTAAAACCATCTTGTGTAATAGATTTTCAAAAGATTCTCATAATATTCCCATGCACAGATTAAAAAAGACTGCAAAAAATGCATTAGAGGGAAGCTATATTTTGACACACATTTTTTTTCTATTGGGTTGAGAGTTGCATAATATTAAAACTTAGCATGGGCTCCATTAAGACTCCTTTAGATGTGCTGTTAAATGGGCTTTGCGCATAGTTAACTGATTGAATGAATTATTAAACCACTAAAACAGACTGACTGTTGGGAGGCACTGGTGTACACAGCCGCCTTCAGAGCTAAATATGTTGATGATAAAGATTGAAGTGGGAAAAACTGGGGCAGAGAGGGAGGGAGGGTGAGAAAGAGACAGATGAGGTGATATGGAGAGTAAAAAAAGGGCACAAGGCAGACTGTTCTGGAAAGTGTCAACAGCGAGCTTCTTCCCACCTTCATTTTCACCTCTAACACACTTTCTGTGTGTTATTGGTGCCATGCGACAAACTTGAACGTTCCCATCACTTGAGATGCATTCACAGATAGTGATTTAATCCATGCAGTCACTGTACTGTTCTAACCACACCAGGCAGTGGATAACATGCTACTGCATGGGATTCAAATTCTGGTCGATAAAGATATAATCTCATATTTTTTTAAGTGTCTGATTGAAATTATAAGTGTATAAATTATGAGTTCTATATTATTTTGCCATTTGTACGTTAAAAATAAAGCACTAAAACTGGGGAAATAAGAATGGAGAAAAATGAAGAAATGAGCATACACAGTGACATATTCAATTAAAATTATATTAAAAACAACAACAACAACAAAACAAATCAACACTTTTATTCAGCAACAATGCATTAAATTGTCCAAAAGTGGCAGTAATGACATTTATAATGTTGCGAAAGATTTTTATTTCAAATAAATGCTTTTCTTTTGAACTTTCTATTCACCAAAGAATCCTGAAAAAAAAGTATCACAGTTTCCACAAAATATGAGAGAGCACAACTGTTTTCAACATTGATAATAATTAGAAACATTTATTGAGCATCAAATCATCATATTTGAATGATTTTGAAGGATCATGTCACACTGAAGACTGGAGTAATAATGCTGAAAGTTCAGCTTTGCATCACAGGAATAAATTACATTTTATAATATAGAAAATTAGTTTAAATTATAATAATATTTCACAATATTACTGTCACACTTGTGGCAGTCCAATATATATAATATTGGACTGCCACAATATATAATTGTGACAGTACGCCCTCTCCCGAAAAGGCGCGACCTCGCACAGACAATTCACTGATGGGAGGAGGCTTAGGTTGAGGATGACCTGAGGGCTGAGGTGGAATCAGAGTGACTGAGGACTGAGGTGGAGTCTGAGGGGAGGTGGAGCCAGACAGGGCCGCGAGGGGGAGGGGCGGAGTGCAGCAGATGGGCACAAGTCCGTGGCGATGGAATGGCGACATCTGACCCAGGCAGAGCCGATTTTCCGAGGGAGCTTGGTGTAGCCCGATAGTTCCTGGTGGAGCCAAGAGAGGGAGGAGCAAAGGCAGAGGAGTCAGGGCGACGGGCCGAGGTGGAGTGACGGGATCAGAGGCCACGCCGCACAGAGGGACTGAGGGGAGACATTGGAGACTGGGTTGAACTTGGAAGAGGAGGTGGGAGAGGGAGGCTGGGCTGGACCAGTAAAACTGACAATGATGCAGGTGATAGTAAATAGTCTATGGAGTTCAGCCTTGTTTTACTCACTGCGGCGAGGGTGTGAGCAGGGAACTCCTCCATCCCCTCATATTCCACCAACGCTCCCTTGACTACGGGTGATGTGGCCGGCTCGCACACCAGAATCACAAGGCTCAGGCACTCTGTGGTGGCCGCTGACTGTCTCTCCGTGCAGCAGATGGTGAGCTCAGGTTCTGCAGTGGCTGTAAGTGATGAAATCAGTTTGGGGTAAGAACAATGCAAACACCTGGCCTCCCTCTAGGTTCCCTCACTCAGATCAGGCAGGTCCAATGACGAATAACAATTTGCTCCCACCCAGTACAAGCTTTTGATGGCCCCATCATCAAAAGACGTGCACTGGGCTATTTGGCAAAAGCGAGCTGTGTACTCCAGCAGTGGAAGTCTTTCTCTGGCAATACACAGGTACACAGGTTAACAAGGTGAAAATAGCAGAACAGGATAATACAATACAATCAGAAACCATAGCAACACATTAGACATGCAGACAGGAGATGAACACAAGGACAGAAAACCAAACTAAACTGAATATAATTGTGACAATTACTGTTTTTACTGTATTTTTCATCAAATGAATACGGCCTTGATGAGCACTTCTTTCAAAAATATTTAAAAATCTTACTGAACCCAAACTATATATATTAGACATGTAAGTGATCAACATGACATAACAAAACTACACTGATATAATCAACAGAGTTGGATATGTTAAGTGAGCGTTTGATAACTACAAGCACCCGATTGATTCTAACACCCACGTAGACAGTTGCACATACTATCTCTCTCTGATATATCACATATCTGTTACACACACACACACACACACACACACACACACACACACACACACACACACACACACACACACACACACACACAATGGGTTGACATGGCAGGCTTATCTGCCCGGCCTTTACAGATAACACCGGACACACCACAGACACTTACTGCACAGCTCCTATTTATCTCCATTGAAATTCAATAAAAGTACAAGGACACATTAGAAGACTGAGAGAAAGGCCAGTAAATCATCACATCACTGTGTGCATAAAAAAATGTGTTGGACACTTCAAATACATCCCCTACACATACACACGTGTTGTGGCTGATATTACTGACAGAGCCGTTCTTCAGTGAAGCATTACATTGACTGCATTAGTGTGTATTAGAAAGTATATTATTACTCTCTCCAAAACCTAGTGAGCTTGCTGTCTGTGCCTACATAGGCAGTTACCTTCTAAGGTAGCATCGTGACTGTCAAGAAACCTCATAAGTGACTGATTTGCAAGTCTGCAATACTCCTGATAAGCACGTGGAAGCAGAACAGTTTGACATCTTGTGATATCTTGGCATGTTGTTAAGCTAACAACACTCTAATAAACACACCAAATACATAATGCATAGCACACATATAAAAATCTGCTAATTCAAGCTAGTCAGCTTTGGATTAGATTAGATATATTTATGATCAATATTTCTCTCAATTTTGTCAGCCATCTTGGATGCTTTTGCAATGCAGAGCTTGTTGCAATGCACTTTGGGAAGGTTACATGTGATACTGCCTTAAAATCCGGCCACAACTTGTTGTATTAAAGTCACCTTGAAATCAAAATGGACAATTCTTGTTTTTCTATGTAATATTGCTATATTTATTATAAATGTTTTATCGGTGCACATCATTAAATTCATGTGACCTCCTGATCTTTTAATAAAAATAACTTCCCCTCTCTTGCAGCATCTCTTCTCTTATCTGATGATGTGTTTACTGGCTCGAGGGCGGGGCAACCTGTCACTCACATGAGATCCAAACCACAACCATCCAATCAATTCCCTATGGACAAAATCAAGTCCTGCCTTACATTTATTGTTGTCCAAGAAGCTGTTTCAGTCAGATATATGTCACAATAGGGAAGAAAAGACTATTTTTGAAGAGAACCTGGTTTCACAGAGAGGGCTTAGATTAAGCCAGGATTAGGCCTTAGCTCAATTAAAACATTTAAGTAGCTTTTATCAACATGCCTTAGAAAAAACATTACTGGTGTATATCTTGGGTCAAAACAATGACACTGACATGAAAACAATGACACTGACATGTTTCAAGATATGTAAGCGCAAGCTGCTTTCAGTTAAAACAGCTCAAACATGCATTTTAGTCTGGGACTAGGCTTAAGTCTTGTCTGTGAAACCCAGGGTTAGCCATTCAGAGTGATAGTATGGCGCTTGACACATGCACACTAGAAAGTTTTATTCTTGTCCTGCATCTGCATTATTTCTTTCCAGAAGTTATGAGAAATAAGAATGTCTTTGTACTCGTTTACCTGGAGTCCTATAGCTCTATTACAAAACCTAGTGAATTGTCTTGCTGTCTACTGCATACATAGTCAGCTGCCTTCTAAGAGAACATGCTAACCAAAACAGGACCTCATAAGTGGCTAATTTAAAACTAGACACACATTCCAATAGTTGAGATTAGCATGTTGCTAAGCTAACAATAGCTGCATCCCAATTCAGAGGCTGCATCCTTTAAGGCCGCATTCGAAGGCTCATTGCGTCATAGTGGTGCGACGAAGGTGTTAAAGGAGAGTAAATGTTAAAATTAAGTGTTATTTCATATGTTTTGCTTAATATTAATATAGGGGGAGATCTGTTAGTGATTGATGTCCTATTATTTTGGAATTTAAAAGGTTTTCTGGTATGAGTTATTGGGGTTGCCATTGTGCTGAAGACAAGAGCCTGTAGTTAGGCTGATGATTGGCCGAAGATCATTAAGACTATATATTACTTTATTTAAAAAGTAATGGCTGTGTGCTCTTCAGCACAGTGATAGTCACTTTGCTAAATACTTTAGTACATGCAAGCTTATATGTCAAAAGATCAATGTAGCGCAACTGTTTTCAACATTAATAAGAAATGTTTCTTGAGCATAAAATCAGCATATTAGAATAAGGATCATGTGACACTGAAGACTGGAGTATTGATGCTGAAAATTCAGCTTTTATCACAGGAATTAATTACAATTTAAAATTGATTACAATAGAAAACAGTTCTAATTTGTAATCATATTTCACAATGTTACAGTTTTTACTGTATTTTTGATTAAATAAATGCAACCTTGGTGAGCAGAAGAGACTTCTTTCAAAAACATTAAACAATTGTAATGTTTACAAATGTTTGACAGGTACTGAAATTGTCTTTGGATATATTTTTTCATATCATTCATCACACAGAGATGTTGTGATCACATTAGTTTCTCCTTCAGTATTTCTATCTTTTGCAAGCTGTTTATGTGTGTATGCTTGGCTGTTTTCCTGATCTCGGCAGGCTTCCTGTGGCTACCGATGGCTGCACTCCTGCATAGATTTACTTGTGTAAATAATGTCAGACTGTTATAAATGACACCAGCTTTTATAAACTAACAAATAAAGATTTATATTTTTATGACTAAATATTTGTGTTCAAACAGACGTACAACTTATACAGAGAATATGTAGACCGACCTTTCAGAATCATTACTCCAGTCTTCAGAGTCACATGATCCTTTAAAATTATTCTAATATGCTGATTTGCTGCTCAAGAAACATTTCTTACTATCATCAATGTTGAAAACAGATGTGCTGCTTCATATTTTTGTGTTTGAGCAGACAAATCAAAAAGAACATCTATTTTTTTCAATAATTAAACTGGAAAAGGCATTCTCAATTCAATTCTGAATGACACACAACGCTGCCATATATGTACACAGAACCAACTAATGCATAAATGTCAAAAAAGGCACAAACAGACACACACAGGGCTTTTAATGATGGCCCCAGAAAGCTCCTCTCACCACATGGCAATCAAGCAGCAGAGTAAATACGGCCATCTGACTGCATGATGTTTAATTATGAATCGGTAGGCGGCCCCACAAACAGCGACATCCATCACTCCCCAGTGTCTGTACCGCTCGGTCAGGGGGAGGGAGAGAATCACTCAGCCCACAATCGAAGGCTTTCAACCCCAAAGAACAGCAGCGTACCTTCCTATATCCACTTTAAACTGATGGCAAACCATATTGATCATCAGTTTGCGAAAATGCATACTGTACATGCAAGAAAGCAAAATTCAAGGACATTATGTCAGTGAGAGTTTGAAAATTGTCAATATGTCATGTATTAATGTTTGATATTGTAAACTCTCTATTTGAACAGCCCTTAAACAAACATTTCCTTCATAAACCATCAATAAACCATCAAAATGAATCTTTTGTAGTCGCATTGACACATAATGCAGAATCAAAAAGCATCTGTGGCCTTATTGATCAGTTCTTCACATGATATCATTCAGGTCTGTTATAAGAGACAATCTGCCGCCACAGTGTAATTTTTGCAAGCAGTAGTGAGATGCTGTAATAATGCAGGCACATTGATTGACTGATTGATTTAAAGAGAGAGAGGGGGCGGGGCATGGCTTCTGCTGACCTGCGGTTTTGCGATCAAGCTTCACACCGACCCTCTGAACCTCAGCGCACTTATTAGATTTGTACATTAATGTTTGATGACTTTGCTCATCCGCAGCAGCACAAGCCATTCGGCTGCAGCCAAAGGCACTCAAGGTCAGATGGCGACGCATCATTTCTCCCTGTGGAGGTGGGGGCAGGGGCGAGGGAGGGAAAGGGCGAGGTGTCACCTTTACAACCCGTCAGCCAATTAGAAGCCCAGTGGGGTGCATTCTGGGAGTATGCAGGGCTCATGTGATCGTGATATATGATATACGCACCAACTCTACTGCACAGGAGATTATATGTTCGGGAGGATGGACGGCAAAACAGATGGCCCTATTTGTCCAGTAGATTTAGTCAACACATTTCATGTTGCATTCTTAACTGAATGCTCTTCATCTTTATCCTGAGGTGAGAGAAAACAGAGAGATGGATGAATGTTTGGAGGTTATAAGGGAAGACAGAAAGTGGCGAAGGGAAGACAGAAGGCGAGAGAGCTTAAGAATAGCGACACACACAGAGTGCAGAGAAAGATATCTCTACTGAAAAGACCAGCTTGAATTTCCATGCTGGATTACGCTGGATAGTGCAGGTCTAGCTGGCAGGCCATACAGTATTAAAGGGACAGTTCACCCAAAAAAACCCAAAACAAACAAACAAAAAAAAAAAAACAGTTTTAACAGCAATTTTACCTGAATAATGAGACTTAGAGCAGTGGTTCTCAAACAGGGCTCCGGGGCCCACTAGGGGTCCTCAACAAACTTCCAAAGGGGCCTCAAGATGACTTGAAATAAAACAAAACAAGATTTAAAAAAAGCTAAAACAACAAAAATTCAAGATATTTCATATTGTTATTCACTCTCTTAACACAGTCTTGGAAAATATATGAGATAAACTAATTTTAAAAATAATTTCTAGAAAAAACTCATGTAAATGAATAAAAACACCAATGGACATTTTGTGAAAATGTAAATAAAATGTTTGTACTTATGCAAAGCTGTAAAATATTTTAAAGGTTAGAAATTGTCAGTAAAAATAATATTAAAGTTCTTTATCTAGTAAAGCATGAATGAAATGTCAAATTAATTGGTTAAAAAGAGAAGGATCCCTGAAAAACAATCAGTTTCTGAATTTCTGAACTTTATTTTTGTAATTCTAATTACTAGTTACTTATTGTAATCTATGGAAACTCATTTGTCATTACAGAATATGTACCAGAGGACACCAAATAGTCTACATGTAGCCTACAAATACAAAGTTCTGTCATGAAACTCTAGATGGCACAGGCTGATAGGTCCTTAAAGGAATAGTCCACTTTCAAATAAAAATTTCCTGATAATTTACTCACCCCGATGTCATCCAAGATGTCCATGTCCTTCTTTCTTTAGTCGAAAAGAAATTAAGGTTTTTGATGAAAACATTCCAGGATTATTCTCCTTATAGTCGACTTCAATTGGCCCCAAACGGTTAAAGGTCAAAATTACAGTTTCAGTGCAGATCGGTCATTTTCTAAAAAAAATAAAAATGAATGATATACGTTTTAACTATAGACGCTCGTCTTGAACTAGCTCTCTTCATCTTCTCTATTAGAATTCCGGCAGTGTAGACGCTGCTAAGTGTATTACTGCCCTCCACAGGTCAAAGTTTGAACTAAATTGTCAATTAGTAAATATAACAATTAGTTCAAACTTCGACCTGTGGAGGGCAGTAATACACTTAGCAGCGTCTACACTGCCGGAATTCCAATAGAGAAGAAGAAGAAGAAGACGACGAAGAGAGCTAGTTCAAGACGAGTGTCTATGGTTAAAACGTATATAATTATTATTTTTTTTTTTGAAAATGTTTCGCCAGATAAGACCCTTAATCCTCGTCTGGTATCGTTTAAAGCCCTTTGAAGCTGTACTGAAACTGTAATTTTGACCTTCAACCGTTTGGGGCCAATTGAAGTCCACTATAAGGAGAATAATCCTGGAATGTTTTCATCGAAAACCTTAATTTCTTTTCGACTGAAGAAAGAAGGACATGGATATCTTGGATGACATGGGGGTGAGTAAATTATCAGCAAATTTTTATTTGAAAGTGGACTAATCCTTTAACTCAATCTGCTTGCAATCACATCATTCTCTATAGGGCACAACTGATTGGTTCCTGCTGTATCAGTAGCCAATGAGCTCGCTGCTCAACCTTCAAATACTTGGTCAGCATTTGCTGTAGCAGTGCAGCGCACTTTCAGAAACCCTCCATCTTCCCCAGCTCCACCTGTATAGATCTGCTACGGGTAATTAATTGATGCTATTTTGTACTGCGGCAGTACAGTCTATGTACTGGCATTAGCAAGTCCCGTACTTGCACTGTAGCAGCAGTGTAGCAGATCTATTCTGCCAAAACCAAACATATCAACAGTGTCATATCCATTACCATGCCAAACACTCCGAGAGTTGTCATGACAGAAATATTGTTGTGGACAATGGGGGGCTTTGGAGTCAAAAAGGCTGAGAACCACTGATTTTGGAATATTTCTAGCATTTCACATTCATTTATGGATTTAATGATGGATTTTATTATTTATTTTATGAATTAACATTTAAAAAAAAAAAATATTAAAAATGAATAGCAAATGCCAAACAATGCCCAAATCCATTTTATGACACTAAATATCAGTTTATCAGACTTTTACTAACTGCTACATGCAGTCTAATAGAACTGGCTCCAATAGTGTAACTAAGCCAAGTGTTTTTTGTTTTTTAGTTTTTTTCCTGAGTACAGTTCTTCAAAGAAAATATGTGTGTTTGTTACCCAGAGGCAGCGTTGTGCAATTAAAATCAGTGTTAAAGAAGCCTAGTGAGGACACCAGCATCCCTACAGCATCCAAAACACAACATATGCTGATGACCGGCCATGCTGGTCTTTTTTAGCAAGGATTTAACTTGGAAGAGATGAAAGTGTTTAAGAGAAGAAGAGATAGAAAGAGGTATCCATTTGGAGGGTGGTGCGTTGGCATCTGTGCCTTCACTCTTCTGGCACTCAAAGCGTTTGGAGATGGAGATTTTCCTTGAAGTCGTCTGTTGGTGCTCGCCAAGAATAAAGCCTCCATCTGACACTCAAAGGTAAAATGTAATGCCAAAACACTCCTGCAGCCTGAGTCCTCAAAAACTTTAACACCACCCTGCTGCGTGGTGCTTTATAAAACTCGGACCATCTGTTTCACCTTTCTACAGCTGTCCCTCCTCCACAGCAGGACTTTCCTGCTCTCAGAGGTCCTGCCATCCATCCAAAACTAAGATCACTTAACAAAAAGCTGAAATTAGCATGTGCTCCCTGATGCAGCTCCTCTGTGAGACCCCGTGGTCCCAGAGGCGGAGCTCCCTGTAAATATACTTCATTTACCTTTCAAGAAGCCTATAACCCCCATTGGGCAAATGTTTAACAACAATCTCCTAGCCTAGAAACTAACATTGCCCCTTTCACAGCAGCACTCTTCTGCTCTCAGAGGTCCTGCCATCCATCCACAGCTAAGATCACTTAACATAAAGCTGAGATCAGCATGTGCTCCCTGATGCAGCTCCACCATGAAGCCCCATGGTCCCAGAGGCAGAGCTGCATGACCAGCCCCTATGAATATACTTGCTTTCTCTAGCTCGATCTACAAATCCCTCAGTGGATCCTATTGGGCAAATGATTAACAGCACTCCCTAATGTCACCGCCTCCACACAGACACGCACCAAATTCACACCCCATAAATCCTCCGTCCCCGTTGCCCAGCCGACAGGTAGCATCACCTAGGGAGGGCACAGGCAGCAGAGCGAAAGAGAAATAACACAGCTGCAGCTGCTTTCCACAGTCCCATCATGCACAATTACAACAACTGGCACCACAAAAAGGAACATGAGCTCTGAAATGTCAGCAGGCATTGTAAATTACAGGACACACTGGTGAGACAGTTACTCAAGAGTGCCTTCGCACAGATGAGAAAAAAATAGAGCGTTAATGGGAGAACGATCTGCTGTTTGTGTTTTATATTTTAAAAAAACTTTATTATCCCATGAGGCCACAAGAGGGGATTTATGAATGGCAGTAAAGCATCTCAACTGAGGCTGGTAGGTCACATGACAGTGACAACATGGCGGACGTAGTATGTCCAAATTTCATTCATACCCTGCACTCCATTCGGAAGGGTTCATCCCTATGCCCTAATCCCTTCAAACGGTTTACCCTCCGGAGTGAGAGCTTCGAAGGGATGAAGGGGCCAAAAAAACTCTTTTTTTGGAATACACTTCTCCGTCATCTTAACGAGACAATCAAGGAGGTGCCTTCATCTTTGGCCCTGTCCCAAATGGCACCCTAAACTCTCACGGTCTTCCTCTGAGTCCGCACTTTCATGACGTAATGCCGCTTTGACTGCCGGGTAAAGTCCTCTGCGTAGCTCACAGTCTTGCGGGCTCAGCAGAAGTGTGCATCGAGGGCGCATAGCAGCTGCAAAGGGGGCGCTCACGAGCACCCTTCTTTAAGCTTAAATGACGAATGGGACACCCTACGGTCTTGTGGACTTAACCAAAGAGTATAGAACCCAAGAGGCGACACTCTGATACTTTTTGGGCAACAGTAACTAGATGGCGCTCCGGTAGCGTGGCCGCCATTATGGGGTGAAAATACTAACTGGACCATAGAATCCTTCACATCTTATGCACCCAAAATCGTCGAATTCCACTGCCAAATCAGAAGCGCAAAAGAACATTCTTCAAATGAAATCATCAGTAAATTGTATGGCTCCTACAGTAAATGTTGTATTGTCTTATATATGTTTTATTTTACCAGTTGTGGAATCTAACCATTCAACCATCTGAGGTAACCTAGTTAGCCTACTTTATTGAGTATTTCCATTTTATGCAACTTTACACATTTATTAATAGTAAATTAATAATTAATAAATTTAAGATCATCATGTTTGCAGCGAACAATATATTTCAGACCTAGTGGAGTAATAGTAATAATAGTATCACTCCACTAGGTCTGAATTGAAATATATATATATATATTGTACGTTTAAATGGATCACGCTACAAACTTAATGATCTTATAATACATGATGCATTGCTGTGTCCGTTATCATGGGGGCCCGAAGTGTCTATCAGTTGTAACCTTCGAAATCCTTCATTCCGAAGGGCCCTTTGAAGTGGCTAGTTTTGAGCACTTCGGTTTAGAACGACCCTTCAATATGGCGGTCACGATTGTTTTCACTCCGAAGTGTCCTCCAGAGGGCGATATATCCCGTTTGGAACGCACCGATACTACCCATATTCATACTATATACAACATACTTTTTTAACGGTCAGAAAGTAATTTCAAATTCAAACGTAGCACCTACTTAGACAGTATGCGATTTCGAACGCAGCTTATGTCACTTTTGCCGCTCTAGAGGTTAATAATCAAAACTGCATGCGTCTTGCGGAATAACATTGTAGCCAGAGCTACTTCTCTCTGTTTATGTATATGACGAGTCAGGGAGGGTACTGGGCTACTCCGCAGCGGTTGGCGTCCCGCTCACGCTAAAATAGTCTGAATATAAACACTTATTTTATAGGCGTAGCGGATACGAAAAAAAACATGGTTTGGAAGATGGATTCATGATGTACTTTTTCATTAAACTTTGTAAAAAAAAAAACAAAAAAAACTAGTCTACATAGTGAAGTGTATTATCCTTAAAAAAAAAGAAAGAAAAGAAAAGAAAAGAAAAGAAAAGAAAAGAAAGAAAAAAAGTATAAACAAACAGAGTTGGTTGGTTTGGGCTTAATTAAATGGAGAAATGAAAACTTAAAGTGAAACCCCTAATGAGAATGTTTGAGCAATAGCCTATCAATACAATGCAGCTTTGCAAGCGCTGTAATTAAAGTCTATTTGTCTTACCTATGGCACCAAACCCAATCCATCTCTCTTACTCCTGTGGCTCTGACCCTTGAGTTACTGTGTCCTCTCCTGAGAAATCACTTGCTCTTCCATGTGTTCCTCCTCATGGCACTCCAGGGACAAAGATACGGCTCTGTCAACACATCCACACTCCCTTAAGAGCACATTGTGCCTCCCTAAGGCCATTTCTCCATCCAACAGGTGAAAATTGTCCAGTCATTTAGAAAAATAACAGCACATCTCTCCTCAACAAGCCGTATGATTTGAGGTATCAGAAGCACAAACTGTAGATGAATTCTGCACCAACCTGTAACTGAAAAACCCTTAACTGCAAGCAATAGTAAGTAATAGTGATGCATGCAGTGTATGTATGCAACTAATTTCTAACTAATGAAGGTTTTTGTAATTGGATAGCTGTGTTAATGTGCGAAAAGCAATAGGCCTATTAAACAGCTATACAAAGTTGATGCCATTAAAAGAGTATAATTAACAGAAACAGCTCCATCATGTGGCAAGCACTGTGATGCTGCACTTGGGCAATGGCTGTCCAGAATTGAATACCAGTATACCAGAACGTCAGTTTTTAGAAGTGAAAAAGTCATCTTATAATACAGGTCATCTTATAATTTACAGTGAAAAACCATGTTTAATTGACATTCCCAGAAGTCTTTATGTGATAGCTCATTTTTAATGTTTTATCACTGAAATGACTGTTTCTTTATAGTTTCTTCTTGTGTACAGTTATGTATATTAGGGTTCAATGTTACATCTTGTTGTTAAATGAATGCTTATTGCATTATTTTAGTCTTATGTGTGTTGCCATGATGATGTTTTGTATTTCATTATATTAGTATATACTTTAGCTTGTGGAAAAGCTTGTAATGAACTTTGATTCATCATTTTAAGGTGGTTGTCAATATATTACTATTAAATAAACTATATATTCTGTTAAAAACAGATTTTAGTAATTTGGTATATTAACAGTATTTCAGTTAATGAAATATACATTTTACTGTAAATTTAAGGCCAATCTGTAAAACTTATAATGTTGCTCCTGTATTTTTTACGGCAACCACAGCTGCTATATTTACTGTGATTTTTTATAGTGTATCTTGTGTACTGTTTGTAATTACACTAATTCAAGTGCATTGCATCATGGGACACAGTACCTTGTGCACTGTTTCTGTCACATAATGTTGCAAGGAAGCACACGACGCAGGAGATTCAGTGAAATAATCTGATTTAATAAAATATGAGAATACTCAGGAGAACACAACCATAAAACATAGACAATATCGGACAATGAACTGAAAGAACTCAGGGTTTACATACAAAGGAAGAGTAATCAACTGAACAGAAAAAGGTGCATGGAACTAATTAACAACCAAGGAAACTAACTAGGGAACACAGGCAGGCAGGCAGAACAGGAAAACCAAAAAACACTGTGAAACTAAAAAGACAAAACATGTTACAGTTATGTTGTTTCCATCACATTTTGCTGAATTTAGTAGGTCATCTAGGTATTCATCATGCATATTACAGCACTATATATACTGTAGCAATATACTGCACAAATAGTAAATGTAGTGTGCTAGTATGCTATTCCAAACATAAATACAAGTCTAAATATTATGCACGATCTCTGCAGGGCTGTTGTAGGTAGAGTGAGTAATCTAACAGTCAATAAACCTTGTCCTAGATATCATATAATTGTCTCTGCTCTGCAATCAGGGCTCATTTTCATCAAGTACCCCTCACTAGAGTGTTCAGCGCCTAGTGGTTTATGATCTGAGCCTTTAGCTAAAGGGTTAGAGTTTTGATCAGGAGGCTGATGAGAAATGGGAATTAACCAGCTACTAAACTAATCTAAGATCTGTGTTTCCTGTATTAGCAGTCAGAGGCTGTGTGTGCAGAGAGACCCATGGCTCTAACATTAGTTTAAATGTCTCTCAAATGAATCATCCGACCACTTACGTGCTGCAGCTTTTAAATACACACTTACACACACACACACACACACACACACACACAGGAGTGAGTCTCGTTCTTTGGATGAGCTGTCTGCCCTGCAGAGACAGTAAATGGAGAAACGTGTAGGTGGGCAGCAAAGACATTGGGGGAAGAGACCTTTGTGAGGCATAAAGGTAATCTCTAATGTCAAAATAATTTGCATGAAGTGGGACATGATTATTTGAATGTGTGTTTGGTAACAAAGAGCTTTATTTAGTACTGTGTGTGTGCTTGTTTATATTATTTATGAGGACACAAATTTGTATAATGATATGGATATTACACTGGTATTACTACACAAACGTGGTTTATGAGTAAATTTCCCGAGTCCTCGTAATTAAAATGGCTTAAAAAACATATTAAACAAAATTTTATTAAAAAAGTTTTCTGTGATGGGTAGGTTTAGTCGTAGGGTTAGTGTAGGGGGACAGAATATACGGTTTTATTAAAACCATTATGCCTGTGGAATGTTCTCATAATGATAGGTCTGTGTGTGTGTGTGTGTGTGTGTGTGTGTGTGTGTGTGTGTGTGTGTGTGTGTGTGTGTGTGTGTGTGTGTGTGTTGAAAGTGCGCGTTCTGATCTTGTGGGACAAAAATGAGTTGAGAACACAGGAAGAAAAACCTTTCATGTTTCAGCTCTTTACATCAGAATAAAGTTTCATGGAGAAAAAAAGCACTAACACTGCCAAGCACAAAAAGGAAGAGAGTGTGAGTCACACCAAAAATAAATAATTAAATAATAAAACAAGCGGAACAATAAAAATTGTTTTCCTTCAACATACTTTGTCTATGCCAAAAAATGCAAGAAGATATGTTTTCAGTGGACTTTCATAATTTGCTTTGCTTGAGAAAACATGAAAATGTACATTTTCGACTTTTTTTATTTGAATTAGCTGAGTTAGTTTTGTATCAAATACAATTTGAATTTGGTTAATCAAGATCTCGCAGCAACAACTAGGGATGCCCCTATCAAGTTTTTATTGCCCCCTGATCCGAGTCATTGAATATTAAGTATCTGCTGAAACCGAGTCCTGATCCGGTGGTTTTACAGAGGGGATGCTTTTAATCTTTTTTTTTTTTCAACAAAAGGGATACCATCCCTTTATATCCCCCCTCACATCGAGCACTGTATATATACACACAGTTCAGCAGGAATCAGAGTTCACTGATCATGTGATGAGAGTAAGGCGAGATGACTGACAAGACCATGGCAGAGGATTCGTTGCGCAACAGAGCCTAAGTGTCTGATAAATGTCTTATCTTGTAGAATATATATATAAACAGACTGTGTGGTCACAATTATGAATATGGGACTACTGATATAAACTTCTTAATTTTATATGTACAATAAGCAGAATAACTACAACAAAAAGAAAAAAGTAGATAAGGTTAGAAACAAGTGTGCTGCACAAGTCCTGAAAAATGAAGCAAAAACATTTAGATCGCCCCCTGGTTTCTGGCTGCAGTATAGGTCACAAACCCTGCTCTTTCCATAATCAAATGGGACTCGAGCCAAACTTTAAAAAAATCCAATTACACATAATTCATTTTTCCAATAAATGTGGTTTTAGTTAGGGCACGTTTACACGACTACGATGTACTAAAAACGGAAAAGTTCATCCTTTGCATTTTTCGCATACAGATGACAACATTGTCAAAATGATCCCCGTTTACACTGATCTGCGAAAACGATTAAAAACTGTATTCTGCTGCCAGGCCAGTAGTTGGTGATGTCACTTTGTAAGGAAACACTACGCGTCTATAGACTGAACACATAATATGCATGCACATGACATCACCGTTTCCACAAATTAATTTTCAGGCCCCCAAAACGTTGTTGTTTTGTAAATGAACGGCCAAAAAGCATAAAAAGGTTTCCGTTTCTAGTTGAAAACAGTGTTGTGTAAACAGCCCCTTTTGTTTGATGCTACAAAAATGGTGTAACGTCATAATTGACTGCTGTGCTTGCAATTGAGTCTGCGGGAATGTGGGCGGGACCTTGATACTGAGGCTCCACCTCAGGATCACTACTGCGCAGACTCGGGCTCTGAATGACATAATCGGCAATGACCGTTACTGGGATATTTTAGCTTCTTTTTTCTTTACAGTGGAAGGAAGTGGAGACGTAGGTCTTCTTTTCCCTTTAATGGCGGTTGGCAAACCCACTTGAAGGTGCATACTGCCACCTATTGCAGAACATCTCCATGACAGCTGACCAGGGGCGTTTCCTCCGAGGAGGCAAGGGAGACAGTGCCTCCTCAAAAAATTGGATGAGAAAACAATCCATATTACAAAAATAAAACAATGCAAATATTACAAAATGTGACATTAAAACGTGTAAAGTTACAGTTGGAGTCCATGTCTCTCTTGCCTCCCCAGAGCCTATTGAGTTTTAACAGACCCCCTAAAGCATGCGGTGGGTTTGATGGGGGGGGTAATTGAAAATTAATGGGTGCAAGTCACAAGAAAGGAGGCAATGCCTCCATTGTACTTTGATTTGGTTTGTGTGATAAATCCTGCCTCTTGTTTTTTGTGCATGTACCACATCCACAAATCAGTCTGAATGAACAAAATGATGGCATTAATGGGAAGACTAATTAAAAAGTAAGTAAACAACTCACTCACTTAGATATCACCGCTTTGTCATGTCAAAATCAACACATTTTTCTTCTTTGGCAGTCTGCAGACAGCTTTACTTGAGCGTGAAATCCCCCACATGCCATCAGACCAATGAGAACACAGAACAGTAATGACGATGCATAACAACAGAGTGTAGGCGCCAAAGCTGTTGTGGATCCACTCGCCAAAATCTCTCCGCAACTGGTGTGGTTTTGCAGAAAATTACCATTGGTTGGCAAATGAATTATTTACGTACAGTTACACACATATTCCCAACATTTTATTATGTAAGCTTTATGTTACTCCTCAGATGACAAGGGAATTTATAGTAATGTTATTATTAATTAGCCAGTCCCCGAACTCATTCTCTCATGGCTTTGGGTATGCAGAGCATTTTCAGCTCATACAGACTGCATGACCCTGCTACATTCAATGCTTTTATTGAGACAATATATGACTAAACTAGGTGATGTCCTCTATAGCAATGACTTTATCCTGTTTATTTCTGTACCAATGGGTCAGACACATTCGTTATCTTAAAAGGTATTTTGGCCTAAATCTCTTTAGAAGTATTTTGGTCTGGCTCACATGGGTGGCTGTCCTGAGGTCAAAACAATACTTTAGTTGAGGTAACATTGGGTTTTCCCAAAACCTTAAATTGTGCTTCCCTTTGTTATTTATTTGTAGATTTACTTCCATGTTTGACATTGTTCATCAGAATCAAAAAGACAAGCTGAAGTTCTCCAAAGGTGCTGGTCTACAATCAAGCATTCACTTTTCATTTTTTTGATATCTTGGGCTAACTGAATTTGATCAAAATTCAACCCATAGCCTTTTTTATTTGTTTTAAACGTATCTGGGTTGACAAAAAAAAAAGAAAGAAAAAAATTAAGAAAAAAATAACGTGTCTGTGTGTGTTTATCAATTAGAGTTTATGAATCTGACCCCCTCATAGATGTTGATAATTAATGCTCTTTCCCCAATGTCTATGACTGTTACAGCCCTGATACTTTGAGTTGGAAGTAAGAAAAAATTATTTCCTGAAAGTTCAGCAATAACCTCTTCAAATGAAATAATTTAAAAAAAAACTAAAAAGCATAGCATTAGCATAAAATGCATAATAATGACTCAGAGGAGAAACGTGCAGATGTTTTCCCTGGGGTTTCCTGTGACCTCCTGCATAAAGGTTAAAATTATTTGAGATATTTTAATTGGAAAATCATGTCTATGAAGTTAAATGTTTTACAGCAGTTCTCAAATATGCAAAAAAACACTTTTTCATTTTCTGTAGGGCATGGATCCTCAAATCCAGCCCTGTGGGGCCACTGCCAGAGTTTAGCTCAAACAATGATCGAACTCACTTACCTGCAGTTTTCTAGTAACTCCTTGACTAGCTTGTTCAGGTGTGTTTGATTAGGGTTGGAACTAAACTCTGCAGAGCAGTGGCTCTCCAGGACCGGATTTGAGGAACCCTGCTGTATGGGTTTTTGGTTATAGTATTCTGAACTAATCATAATTTACCTCATGAAGAACAATCTATGAAAAAAATAATGTATATTATAGTGTCAAAAGTAATTTTTTACATAATAAGTTTATAATTAATAATGTATAAATACATTTAAAATGTAAAGTAATTAAACAGTTAAGGGTGCATTCAATAGCATTTCCTTGTCTTTGGTATCAAAGTTGGTATTGTTTAAATTTGATGAATTTAATTTTTAATTTTTGGTATTGTGACAACACTAATATTTATTTGTGTTGAGGATAAGTTATACAATAAAAGCCTAAATGAAAACAAGGGAGAGCCAATAAAGAGAGGAGCAAGAGAGAGAGAGAGAGAGAGAGAGAGAGAGAGAGAGAGAGAGAGAGAGAGAGCACTAGCTGCTGTGTAGAGCTCTGCAGGAGTCACCTTCAAATCCCCTGCTGCCATTCATGCCATCTCAACCTTCATCATTCTCACACCTGGCCTGAACCACTTTGCCAACTTGTCCTTTATATATAACAACAGTTGTGATATACTATCTACACTAAAGAGGACACAGGAACAGCTAGACCTGTCCAGTCATTTTATGAATTAAACAGCTCGTAATCATACTTTATCACTAGAAAAATCTGAAATAACCCTTTAAACGTGAATTTATGCAATCATTTAAGACATTTCTTCTTATATACAATCTTTTTGGCATAAAGTGTTCTTTAAAATTGAGTCAAGAACCCTATGGGTTCTATATAGAACTCAACTGAACCTTTGTTTCTAACAGTGAAAAGTAAAAAAAAAAAAAAGCATTTAACTGATTGATAATTGAAAAATGTCTATGGAAAGTTGAACACATAAGAAGCCAGTAATATTCTGACATTTTACGTAAACCAAAGAAAGATGCCATAATCCTCTAACAGCGTGATTTTGTACACTGTACAAATGACACGTTCAGCATCAGTGACTCTGCAGGATGAGAGAGAAAGAAGACAGAGTTAAATGGAGTCACTGGTGTAAGTGTGTGTGATGTTTGCCACCCTACATTAATCCACGTCTCACCGCAACTCAGCTAATCTGGTGTAGTTTGAGGAGAGTGACAAGATTACTAAAAACACTGTTCACATGTACACACACACACACACAAAGAGAGAGAGAGAGAAAGAGAGAGAGAGAGAGATTATAGCAGTTAAACCACTGAGTTGCTCTCATTTTAAAGATTACAATTCAACACATCTCTCCGGTCGCCTCATTGAAAACATCTGTCATTTTGCTTTTTCTCATTTTTTATCTCATTTTGCTTTCTTTTGCTTTCTGGCTTTTCCTACTTTATTTGTCATGTTCAATGGTGATCTGAATTCATTTCATTAACTATACCAATTAGACAGTTAGATATATATATATATATATATATATATATATATATATATATATATATATTGTTTGTTTGTTTTTTGACATAATCTATATTCTCCTCCTGTATCTCTTGCTTTAGAAAGAGGGATTATGGGTAAAGAAAAGGTTAGCAGTGTAAATCTGATCCCTCACTCTCAGCTCTTAACACTTCTCCTTGACCTTCCCCAGATATTTATTAATTTCCTCACTCCTGTGTTCCTGTCTCATAGAGGTTAAGGTTTGGTTGGCCTATTTGGGTTCCCAAATGCATGTAAACTCACAGCTCTTACAGATGGATTTCCTGAGAAGCAGCGTTTACTGTGAACAGAGCCGCTCTGAAAACACTGCATTATAAGCTGCACATGTATAAATGAATCCAGTGCCACTTTTCATTATGAAACATATATGTGATGATGTTCAGTTCAACAGCACTATTACTTGTGTGATACTGCTCAACTGACATCTTGTCCTTCTCAAAGAAGAAATTTCTAACTGAAACGTCAAAAGCTTTAACTTGTCAGATACAATAGACACTGAAAATATTTTGTAAAGTGACAGTCAAAGTATCAAGGGCTTTTGTCACATGGAGGAATAACAGTCCTGGTAACTTAGGCTCACAGACCAGTTGTAAGCTTCCTCGACTGAGTTAAAAAAGTGTATTCAGAAAGTCTTGAGCTGAACCTCCGGTAGCAGTTGTTTCTTTCTAATCCCTTTATCAGAGAGTGAACAATTTTACAAATTAGATTCATCAGATTTGTTTTCCTTTCTTGTCTTCATAGGTAACATTGTCTGTTGATAAGAACAGCAAAATGAACAGTTAGATACCCTACGAATGGCCCGTGGAGAAAGAGCAAGGATTATCCGTAAATACAGCGATAGTGCTTACTAGTGAGCAAGCTTTAGATTAATAATCACCGGAATTAGCGTTAGCAAGTTTAAGCATTATATATAACCTCACATTTATAAAAATAATAACAGTCACAAAAAGGGTTTACAGCCTGATGTCCTTTATAATTTTCACAAAGTATTTTTTATACCCTATACTCTAGATTGCAACTGGTGGGGTTGCAAATCAAAGACAGATGTGCCAACCACTACCAGGGAACATTCTCAGAACTTTGTTAATGTTCCGACAAGATTCTTCCAGTTACATTACTAGAACTTTCACTCAAAGTTATCTGGTCTTTAATAATGTTCTACAAACGTTAGCACAAAAATTTTATTTATACATCATTCATGGAACGTTTTTCTGAAACATTTAAGTTGGACAATAGTGTTTTTTAAACCTTACTACTTACTTCTTCAGTTGGTTCAGAGAACATTTAAAAGTAATGTTCTCATAATACTTGCAAAATGATAAAATAGAGAAAACATTCCCTCAATGTTTTCTTTAACATTCACATAGGCAAGAAAACATTTTTAAAATGTAAAAATCTAGATGTTTTTAACAATCCGAGAACATTCAGAAATAATGTTTTCATAACTTAAATGGACAATTTTGGTTCACCACTTAACATCCAAAGTGAAATTATAGTTGTAAAGCAAAACTTAGAATGAATCACTAGTAGCAACACTGCTTGGCAACTGTAAACAGCCTACATCCAAAATTATCTTACTGATTAACTATATTAGTCTAAGTAAGTGTATTTTGGTTATTCAATATTGATACATTTAACAATGTATGGTTTTACAGTGATTTTACCACAGTTAAGCACAATGTATCTGGCTGTGAGCTCAGAGGTCTGGTATGTTTTATTAGCACTAATGCTAAACTCTGTTACCCTGAATATTTTCACTCCAATAAAATCCATTTACGATCGAACAACCTTGTTGTGAAGACACTTTAGTGAAACTTGAAAAATGTTAAACTCTCACAATAAAACTGTCCTGTCAACCTGAATATGAGTGTACATATTTGTAGCTTTAAATAGCCACATGGACCATCACCACTGAAGTACTTTCCATTATATTCTGTCGTCACCTGTGAATCAGACCTGCACATTTAACAGAAATAATGCGTGGTTATGTCAAAGCTACATGTTGTTGTTGTGGTAACAGCACTCTATGTGTCACTCTAGCCCTCTTGTTACCATAATTTTTCCTTTTATACCCTTCTCTGCATCACCTACCTGTAAGTGGAACTAAGTTTAGACATTAGCTTCAGAGACAGTTTCTGATTTAATGTTGACATGAAACAGAAGTTGCGATAGTCTTTTCTTCTCTATTGTGACGTGTATCAGAATGAAACGGCTTCACGAACAATAACAAATGTGGGGCGGGACTTGATTTTGTCCATGGGGGAATTGATTGGATGGTTGTGGTTTGCTATTGGTGGATCTCATGTGAGTGACAGGTTGTCCCGTCCTCACACCAGTAAACAGAGAAGAGAAGAGAAGAGAAGAGAAGAGAAGAGAAGAGAAGAGAAGAGAAGAGAAGAGAAGAGAAGAGAAGAGAAGAGAAGAGAAGAGAAGAGATGCTGCAAGAGGGAGAGGGATTTATTCTGATTAAAGATTACAAGGCACATGAATAAAAAAAAAATAATAATGTGCAAGGATAAATCATTTATAATAAATATTCCATAAAAAGGGGGTCAATTTTGATTTTATGGTGACTTTAAATCACACTTACTGCCATGAATGCTGAATGGCCAATAAAGAATTATGGCTGTGCCAAAATACACAATACAGTGCTAATACTGTATAACAATAATATATATATATATATATATATATATATATATATATATATCAGAGTAGGATACTGTACATTAAAGCACCACAGTAAATAGTAATAATGTTTCATCAAAGATAGTACCACAGTACTTTTGTGTGTTTCATTGGTGAAATGTGCAATATGTGTATTTACACATATTTGTGTTTATTTAGTACAGAGTACAGACATGCAAGATTAACAAAAATGAATTTAAAGATGTTGAGTCTGTAATTAAAGATGAATGAATTAAAGATGTAGGCTAGTTGGTTACCCACTAAAAACTCAATGTAGGAACATTTTATGAAGTCTGTCATTAAAAAAAATCTACTGGCTATAATGAAATTGTCCAGTAGACTGCTTAAAACCACGACAGATCATATATAGTTCTGTCTCTGCAACTTTAGCAGTGCTCCATTTGACATGAAAGCCTCCAGTCATGAAGTTATTAACAGACTTGTCACTTACTAGATGTACAGTAATGTTCCATGACTTAATTACAGCCGATTGATTTTTGCCTAATTTTGCTCATAATTTGGTGCACATTTAACCAATCAAGTCTAATAGGCTGCTAATATATGCTCAGTTCATTAGCAAATATTAAGCAGTACAGCATGAGTATGGCAGGTGACATTGGACCGCTGCTGTCCTCTAGTGGTCAAATAGGTCATTGTTGTATCATATTGGCTGTGCCCCAGTTTGCATACTATAGGCACTAAAAGTATAAACTATGCTAAAAGTGGGAGAGTGCTTACTTTTGAGTATGTAGTCAAATTATGGCACTATTTGGATGCCATTCATTCTCACCCAGTATTGGGATATTCCTATCACCTCTTTGGCACATACTACAGTATATACATTTACATGTAAGAATTAGCATGTAACTAAATGATCTCACTCATTTGAAAGTGCTGTTGCAGCTTTTTTCCCCCGCTTTTCTTCAACTGAAGAAGTCATAAAAAAGATCTATCAGACTTGTTCTGTTCTGTTCTGTTGCGCAAGCCAAACAAGCTTGTACAAAGGCATATTCAAAAATCAAACGGAAACAATATAACTAGCAATTACTTTATTATTATTTATTTACATACTATTATAGTTTTTGCTAATATTTTGAATTAGTTTTTAATTTCCAAATTTTTATAATGTAGTAATTTTATGTGATTTAGTTATTTTAGTTTTTTATTTAAAAAAAAAATCTAAATTGTTTTAATTTATATTATTTTTTTTACTTTATATCAATTAACAAAAATGTTTTTAATAGTTTTACTTATTGATAACAACACTGATATTCAGGCACTTTTGGTATACTGTTTTCAACGAACTATGATTTGGGACACTAATTATAATTTTGCATACTATTTATGATGGATAGTATGTAAATTGGGACATTTAACTCAATGTGCATGGAAAAACTGTAGTGTTGAAATGAAGAACAGCGTCACTGACTCATAACAGATGCAACATATTATGCATATTATGTAGTTGGTTTAAACCAAATTCAGGACACTTGTGTGGTATGTATGAGAATATATGATTAGGAACTGTATGATCTGTAAGAATGTGATTTGTGTGTCTGTCTTTAAAACTTTAATTTATTATATTCAAACATGTTACAGTAGGCCTATGAAATTTCAGACTCAACAAAAACTAGCAACACCCTTTAAAACTTCTCAGTATCACAACATACGCCCTCACGATCATACAGGAAGTAGACTCAAGGCGGATTACAAGAAAGGAAGTGAGATGCAACACATTTATAGACAACACTGTAGCTTCTTCTGCAAATGTATCTGATATGCTATTATATGTGTGAACTGTGAAGATGAAGAAAGTCCTGCCTCCAAAAATGGCAGGTTCATCATAATCAATGGACATTATTAATGTGCATTTTTAAAGTGGCCACAGCTCACTCCACAGAGAAGTTTAATATATTGATTATATGTTCATTTAATATATGTTTAGAAATATACAGTGTGTATGAAAACATGGGATTAAATAAATAACTAAATAAATAAAGTGTAATAGTGTAGAATAAGGTTCCATTTGTTAATTAGTTAACATGAAGTAACAATGAAAAAAGAATTTATTAATCTTATTTAATATAAATTTCAGCATCTACTGATACACTATTAAAATCCCACATTGTATATTGTTTAATGGACTAAAATGAACTAACAATGAACAGTTGTATTTTTATTAACTTGTTAATAATGATTAATAAATACACTGTAAAAAGGGATAGTTGGTTTAACTTAAAAAAGTAAGTTACCGGGTTGCCTTAAAATTTTGAGTTCATTGATATTAAAAAAATTGTGTTAATACAATGAAGGTGGTTGGTCTAATCAACAGAAACGCAAAATATTATGTTATCTGAACCACATTAATTACCTAAGTTGATTCGACAAAAGAAACAATGTTTAACTAATCATGAAAATAATGTTTTACAGTGTACTGCACTGAGCAGTGTTAGTTAATGCATTAACTAATGTTAACTAATGGGACCTTATTGTAAAGTGTTACCAAATTAAGTTATGATGTAATGAAGAATAAACATCACTTACATGATGCAACATTTCTTAATTACAGACGACTGATTTTTGCATAATTTTGCTCATAATTTGGTGCACATTAAATTCAACTCAAGGCTTATAAACAAACAAATAAGTTATGATGTAATGAGGAAGAAATATATAATTCTTTACTATTTCTAGGTCACTATAGCTGTGAAATTGATCTTGTACAAAAGGTAAGAGGTCAAGTGTTATAAGATGAAGTGGTTAGTACAAGCCACAAAAACAAAATGGCTTTTATAATAAGTTATGGTATTATTATAATATAGTATAATATGATGTGTAGGATGATTCACATTTTGTTAGACGTGATATTATTAGGGCCCGAGCACCAATGGTGCGAGGACCCTCTTAGAATTGCTCTGTTTATTATTCAGTCCTGTAACCTTTGACAGAGTGCCCCAACAAACTCTCTTGTATGTCAACATCTAGTGCTATTGAGTAAATGTGTCATTACTGTTAAGTACAGATCACATGTATCCGCCCAGCAACCACAGGAAGTCACTCTTTCACTGCTGCTTCTTACAGAGCATCAGCCCTGTGCAGCGGAAGTACACGCATCTGTACACAAGCACACAAACACCTACAAAAGCCAGAAGTGAGGACCTGTGGCTCTCCATCCCGGAAAAAAAAACATCTGCATCCTGTCGAACACAGGAGTCAGACACCATGATCAAACGCAAACTGAGTGAGTATATTTGATTAAGGACTTCTGCAATGGTATGGTGTAATCATTCAGATATTGTATCTTTGCCATGAGGCTTGTTATTGTGGTTAAAGTCTCTGGTCGGTTAAGCAAGTCTATTAAAGATCAAAATGCCTTAAATAACGCCCCACTGTCCTTGTTGAAGCTATCAGTGAATTATAAAGGATCAGGACTGTTAACATTATTGATTTTTTTTTATAATGGCCTCAAAGGGTAATGTTCTGCTCTTATGAAGGTTAGTGTATTTGAAGGCACTAGTGCATAGACAAGGAAATGTTTTTAAGAGGCTTTTTGTTGTTTTGCTCACATGCCTTGAGGTAAAGCCAAAGCCAGCCCAGAATCACACCATTCTGAAGAAGTGATGGGATATGGGAATACCGTAATGACATTTGGGGATTCAGCTGCACCAAGCAAATGAATGTACTTCAGACTAGATCAATATAAGCCAAATTGAACATCGACCAAGAGAAAACAAACTCATGATGAAAATGAAAGTATTTTATATCAGATTAGTTTCAGTATTATAAGGTCAAATAAAGACATATATGGGTATATGGATAAACTGCAACTGAGAGATTTATTACAATATTGTGTAATATTGTGAGAAAATGCATGTAAAAGCACAGCCATGAAAAATAAAACCTCACAACAGCATTTAAGTCACAAGTTTTTCCACAAAGGTCTTCTAAAACCAGTCATATACACTCACTTAGTTCTTATGGTTAACATTCAGGAACAACTGAAGCAGAAGGTATTTTGTTTAAAGTTTAAAACCTAAAATCTATTTAAAAATATTTAAATAACTCATGTATGTTCATATACACACCAGTCTATTGCCAGTAAAAATAGAGATAATTAAAAACATTTTGCCTTACTAAAAGGAATTGCCTCACAATGGAATGTCCATTAAACATTTTAACAGTAACAATGAAATTATTATGAAACAAAATAGTAAATTTAGCAAACATACAGAAAACTTTATGTTGATAAAACGCATGAAAGGTGACAACTTGCCCTGATTTTAACTTTATGAAAATATCCTTTTACTGAGAAAATTATGTAATCTTTCAGTTCAAATCTATTTTTATTTTATAGACTGACTTTTTTTGTCTCCTCTCTGTATATGAAAATGTGTATATGTTTACATTTCAAATTATGTATGTATATATATATATATATATTATTCAAATTTACACATTGCAATTGCTGAAAGTGAAACAGTAAAGTTGATATTTAAATATTATTCATTAATGTTTAAATATTAAGCAAGAAAACACAACGAAATTTGTGTTTTAGGAACCCATATGGACCCTTTTCACAGACTGTGATGTCGCATTTTTTTTTCTTTCAATTTTAATTTTTACAAAATTGAATAAACTACACATTTATAACACTATATATTGTGTTATATTACGTTGTCAGTAAATGACAAAAAATATATGATAAAATAAATAAATAAAATGAATTAATGTGGCTGTGAATTTGACATCTTTCTCACTTCTGACCATAGGTGTAATTTGCGAGTGGGACGGGCGGGATCGGTGAAATCACAAAACAAAATGCACATAAACATGTCCCTGCTCTTGATATACAATCACTGATGAACATCTTTGGTTTTAATGAGAAAAAAAAAATTAAATAAATTATATGAGTTGGATTAGAACCCAGAACCTCTGGCACGCTAAACAAAAGTTCTACCACTAGTCCATCAGGGCGATCAGATATTGAATGCATTGAATACTCTCGAGACTAACAATATATTGTATTATACGAGATGTAAGGATGAAACTACCATATTACACATGAGGTCTATGTCAATAAATTTTATGCATTTATTATTGTGTTAATACAATTACAATACACCACCACACACATTCCTGTCCCACCCACTTTTTAAAACAAAGTTACGCCACTGTTTCTGCACTGCCTCTCTCTTTTTGGAAAGTTGTGGAAACTCTATCACAGATTATTTCTACAGAAGTTTACCCAACTATGACGACTGATTATGATGGAAATGTGAAAAGTGTCCATTATTATTATTATTATTATACATCACAATGCTATTGTCTTCTTTAAAAGCCGCTTTTACTATAGATCAGTAATCATTTCACTTTAGTCATTTAATCCTAAATTTAAGTGTAAATAAGATTTTAATCAACATTTATTTCAAATTAACAAGACCTTTGAATGTTGTGTAAAAAGTAATAGTCTTAGCACCACAAAACAGTACAATATTCTTTAATATCAGTTACACTTTTGCATAGCTGTGTTTCTTCTTCAAGACAATACCCAGAAACACATTACGAGCTACATCACTTTTAATAATCTCATGTGTTTTTCATTTCAATCTGTCTGATGATAAACATATTCGGTCTGGACCACTCGACAAGAAACAAAACCAGAACAGGGCTAAACTCTGACGGTCCCCCGAGAGCTATAATTATTAAGATAAATGAATAGACATTCCAACAGTGACAAAGAGAAAATTTAGGGCAGGCCCTAACATTAAAGATCATGCTAGAAACAAATTACGATAAAGCTTTATTTTAAGAATCGCCTTCCTGTTTGTACAGTATCTTAATTTCCTCCCCCGTTCATCATTATCACTGTTCGGCAACCATGACATGATTTTCATCAGAAAGAAATATTCTGGCTTCATTTATGAGAAGCTGAAATGTTCAGATGTCTGTTTTAGAGACTAAAGGGACCAATGAATTTTTCTCACAGATAAGGTCAGGGCTTGTATTTACTTAAGAGGCTACATGTTTCTTTCTCACATTGAAAGAACTCTTGGAATGGCAGGGAGTCAGGGACCCTAGGGTGCACAGTCAGCCCTCAGTGGGCGCGATAAACCTTTTTTTTTTTCATTCGAGACATTTAGAAAACTGAAAACTGTGCCGAGTTACAGCATACACAACATGTTTTCTCCTTTCTCAGGCTTCAAGTGGTTTGGTAGTCTCACCAACCTCAGGCGGAAATCAGATGCCCAGAAGGACGATGAAGCAATCAAAGAAATGTCCGCTGACGATATGGGCATGAATCCACGGAGCCAGAACTATGCCAGCTCCAGTGAAATGTACACGCACATGGGCACCATGCCGCGTCACTCGAAGAAGGACAAAAGCTTGAAGAAGAGCAAGTCCAAGGACAAGAACACCGTCAGTCAGAGTCAAAGCGTGAGACCTGCACAAGACCATGTAGTTGATTCACCCCTTCTCAGCGTACTCCAGGGCCTGGAGGTCCTGGAACACCCCATTATAGAGGACAAACCAAGTGCTGGGACCAAAGATAGTCGCATCCAGAATCGTGACCTTCCACTACCACCAACTGTGGATGGACACTCAACAAAGCTGGAAGATGAACATAAGGAGCCTGTAGTTGTCTCCAAGCTACATGTTGATCCAACGAGTGCATATCTAGAACCTTCACCAGATCTGTGTCTGAGCGAAGAGTTAACGGTCCAGCCAGTGCTGCCCAAGAAAAAACATAAAGAAGAAGATGCCTCCCTGAAAGGTGCTGAGAAGCTCCAGGTGGACAGTAACTTGATTCAGTTGCCTCTGAAGATGAGCAGCCAGATGGAGCAGAAGACAGAAGTAGAAGAAGATGCTAATATAGAATCAGACTGTAAACAAGACAGTCAGGAAAAGATGGAGCCTAACAGGTAAAAATCAGCTTGATTTTTGAATCTGATCTTTGTTTGTTATATACAAGTACAGTAGCTACGTTTATTCAGTACAGTACACTTTAAGTCGGCATGAAATGGAAGTTGCGCAATAATCACAATATCTCTTCCTTATTGTGACGTATATCCGAGTGAATTGGCTTCTTAAACAAGAAAAAATGTAGGATGGGATTTTATTTTGTCCATATGAAATTGATTGGGTCGACACATATTGAGTGAAACAGTGTTGTAACCTCATGTGATGAAGCAAGTTGTGATAAGGAAGGGGGAATCAACTCACTACTTTTTAAATTCTTAGCATGAGCAGTTGAAATGATTTCAGAAAATTCTTGTATTAACTTTTGAGTAATGTTTCCAGTGGAAAACAAGACAAAAACATATTGTATTATACCTACTGTGTCTCTAGTTGTTTTCACTGGAGGTTCGGCAACTGCGCTTCAGAAAGCTGACTGAAAAACTGAAGTAAATAGTCATTGTTATGGAAACGATACACAGTCAGTTTTAGTTGCATTGGTGTAAACTGGCAGGTTACACATCCATGTGGTGCTCACTGCAGAGCCAAATGACATCCAGCTCATGTCATGGGTTGAGCTTGACCTAGTCCAGCCCCACCTCTGTAAATCTAATGGGTGGAGGGATAGAGTTATGGGTAGGGTTAGGGTGTGGTTAGACTTTCTAGCTCCACCTATTATGCCCAAATTACATCCAGAGATGGGAAGCTGGACTTCACGCTCCACCCATGGCTCTGCAGTGAGCAGTCTCTCTACACATCTGTCCACACCGGAAGCGAATGGCGCGACACATCACAAAAGCACATAGAACCCATTATAATCAGTTGCTGAATTCGGAACTGCATACTAGCATACTACTCTTACAAGTTCTGCCATTGAAAGATATGGTAAAAGGAGTATGAGTAGTATAGGGTTTCGAATTCAGCAAGTGAGTCTACACTGGACAAGTCGCCAACAGTAAATGCGCACTTGCGCCAGGGCCGTAACCACCATAGACATTGAGGGGGACAAATCCCCTCCAGTAATTAGAAATGGCCAAATTCCCCCCTATATATTTGAAATTTTTGCACTGCTCTGCTGCACTTCATTACGCAGCACTCTGCATGTTGTTGGGATGACAAAAAGGTTTAAAAGTTAAATTTTTTAGTCTGGTCTGCCTCAGCGGTCTAACAGCGCTTGTCAATGTCAAATGATTGAGATGGCCAATCAAATCAAAGTAGGCGGGGTTTAGGTTCTCTTTTGGCTCATGCACACAGACTGCACTATATATAGCTTAATGCGATTGCGGATACTATCTTTCCGGTGAAATCACAAAACAAAATGCACACAAATGTGTCCCTGCTCTTGATATACAATCATTGATGAACATCTTTGATTTTAATGAGGGAAAAAAAAAACTATACAAGGGTGGATTAGAACCCTGAACCTTTGACACGGTTGACAAAAAAATCTACCACTAGACCATTAGAGAATTCAAATGCCAATAGTGGAGAATCTCAGGACTAACAATATATTGTATTACAGATATAGTATACAAATAAAAGTATATGTGTGCATATTTTGATGCACATTAATGCAATATTATTTGCAAATAGTTCCAAAATTTTTAATTCCCAACTAGAATTAGACATTCATTTCATTCACTGTTCTGTTTCTTTATGCTTTATAAGGTAAGGATGTAGGCAGGGACGCATTAAGATAAACCAGAGGCCCCTGGGCTACAGCATTACAGTAGGCCCACTATTAAAATGTCACTAGGCCTTTAGACAATACACAGACATTTCAATTTGTGCTCATGTATGAATAAATTTGAATGACATAACTTCAGAAACTTTGTTTTTGTAGCTGCAAAGTCCTTGATAATGTCAGTAAAATCTAATCTTTGGAGAATGTCACTCTCGATAGACTTTTTTTTTTTTTTTTTTACCAAGGCCAGGTTTGAAAATGATTTTTTTAAGATTTGAGTGTTGAAATATCCTGTTCACACAGCAGCTTACAATAGCGTCTCGCTACTGGCCCTGTCCCAAATGGCACACTTCATGTGCACTTGCGGTCTTGTGGACTTACAATGGCTGCTGGGTGTCCGTTAAGTCCACAAGACTGTAGCGTGTCCCATTTTTCATTTTAGGTTTCAGAAGGGCACCTATGAGTGCCCCCTTTGCGGCCAATATGGTTTCTCGATGCACACTTTTCCCGAGCACGCAAGCTCCACAGCAGACTTCTACCCTACAGTCAAAGTGCCATTACATCACAAAAGTGTGGACTCTGAGGAAGGTCGCGAGGGCTTAGGGTTCCATTTGGGACAGGGCCACAGTCTGTATAAATGTGCAATGGGATCTATCAGCTATAAAAATAGTGAAAGTGACTAAAGTAATATCAAAGATGGCAAAAGTCGAGGTGCAAGTTCATCCATCAAATTAACTGATAGCTGATCATAAATTGAGACATTACTGTGATTACAGAAAGACTATGGGTGTAACCTCTGGCTAAATTCCCTCTATTGGCCCTTATCAATCATGGCCTCCTAATAATCCCCATCCACTGAATTGGCTCTATCACTCTCTCTCCTCTCCACCTATAGCTGGTGTGTGTTGAGCGCACTGGCACCGTTGCACTGTGACTGCTGTCACATCATCCAGGTGGATGCTGCACATGGGTGGTGGGTGAGGAGAGACCCCTAATATGGCTGTAAAGCACTTTGGGCATACAATAATACATAATAAAGCGCTATATAAATGCTTCATTCATTCAACTATAATAAATCAGGAAGCTGCACTGTAATGTCAGACGAGACTAATCCTCATGTCTGACCACATACCGTGACAGCGTATAGTTTTGTGATACAATATATGGTCTCGTTCCTTTGTGACACCGGTTCTGGTTCGTTGTACATGTACATCAGCATTGATGTCACGCTTGAGATGTTCTCATGAGATAGAGGCTGAGAAAAAACATTACCGTGATTCTCCAAGATCTGCTCTGTGTGTTTGGATATGCTTTCTAATACAGTTTATCTCAGGGGCCCGACCTAGACTCCAGTGGAAACCTTTGTGTTACTTTTTTGTATGGTAATAACAAAATGCCAGAATATTAAAAGGATAGTTCACCCAAAAATGAAAATTCTGTCATCATTTACTCACTCTCAACTTGTTTCAAACCTGTGTGAATTTCTTTCTTCTGTTGAACATAAAAGAATATATTTTGAAGAATGTCGGTAACCAAACAGTTGATGGACCCCATTGAGTTCCATAGTATGGAAAAAAAAAAAATACTATGGAAGTCAATGTGGCCCATCAACTGTTTGGTTACCGACATTCTTCAAAATATCTTCTTTGGTTTGGAACAACTTGAGGGTGAGTAAATTATGACAGAATTTTCATTTTTGGGTGAACTATCCCTTTAAAAATATTTTTTAAATGAAATTATTAGCTAATGTTTGGGATGCATCATAGAATTTGGGAAATGTGGGTGTCGAGGATTCTCTTTTTACATCAGGCTTTAAAGTATTATGTTATCTTGATTATCTTGATTAAACCTGCACCTGTTTCTGTTCTGGTTAATTAACTCTCCCCGTGATTTAAGCCCTTACTTTCCTTAGTTAGGTATATTGTTTATGGTTTAACATGGTTGTGTGTTCTCCTGAGTTTCTCCTTTAAAGATTGTTTATTTCTCTGAATCTCCTGCATCATGACAGGTACAGCCATATTTCCCATTTCACAGCTGGCATGTAAATGACTGGCAATGAGGTTACAAATCTGTGACAGTTTGATCAGTGACAGTGAGGTCAAACAGTGTTTCAATAGGGATCCTCATAAATTCACATTAGAGGGCAGCAGAGAGCAACAGGAAGAACAGGGATTCAAAGGAAAGTTGATGTTCATTCCTCTCAGATTCCAAGGGAATTGACAGACTATATACATGAAGAAACAGACTGGGAAATTTAATTTACAATTTTAAATTAGGAAACACCTCATTTGGCCTTTTTTTACGAAAAAGATTTTTTTGTTGTGTTGTTTGAGTATGAAGTTGCACAAGGATCTAAGGTGAGTTTATCATTGTCAGTATGTTGTGTGTCGCAGAGTAAATGTCAAAAATGTAAATGATAACTGTAGTTTAGTCTAAAATGTTATTTTACTGCTAATACAAAAAAATAACTTTCATAATCTTGTAATACGTCATAATCAATGTAATTTCATTTTATTTATTTTCCTTTTTTTACATTTTGATGGCACATTATTTTTTGGCTTTATATATGATAGTAATATTTAGTAAATACTGAACTTGAAAAACGAATGTGAACTTTATATCTTTAAACATAGCCTTTACAAAAGTGTCCTGTGGTCGTATATGGTGTAGTTATAATATCAAAAGATAATGCTTTGTTACTTTGAGGTATACCATGGTAAAAAAAAAAAAAACATGGTATTATAATGGTACCTTGTCTCGGACAGGCCTTTTAATACAAGCAGACTGTGTGCTACATAAGCATTGTCCTCTGAATTTTTATAATTGGTCAGGGCTCTATATAAACAACACCTGGTTAGATGTTTTCCCTGTCATTTGTAAATACGGCTGAAAGAGAATAATGATGTGAGGTCAGCCAGCACAGCTGGAGGATGTGATCTGTCTTCAGGAAACAGTGTGTTAAGAGTCTTCCTTCTTTTGTATGTATAATGTCTTGAGCTTCACCTTTCAATGTGTTTACCATTGTAAACTGGTGTCCCTCTTCCAGGAAAACCTCTGATAAAACAGTATAAAAAATAATTTTCACTAAAAGAAGATCATACAAAATTCAAGTTGTCACCTAAAATCTTTTGTGGCAGTATTCAGCAATAAGCAGCATCTAGATACCGAATACATACTTTAAATTTATGAGTGTTGGACCATTGAACATGAATTCATGTGACCATTCTGACCAAAGACAACATTTTTTTTGGGGTGGATCCCTACACTTTTCATCCCTGACAAGTTGGATGTACCAGATCACTCCCAAACCCTTACAAAAACGTTTTCCTACTTAATACCGCAAATGAACATTAATTTGAATAAAAAAGTAAAAGAATAAAAAATAAAATTAATATAAATAAAATTAACATGTATTATTATTAATAATAAAATTATTTATTTATTATTTATTATTTATTAATCTTAATTAAATAAATGACAATTTCGATATATAACCTGACCAGCCAAATTAAATACTCCTTTTTGGGGGGCACTTTTGCTGCTGTGTGATTCTGCATCCGCATTCTGGACCATCAAAATAAAGTGAAACCTATATATACTGCTTTCATTCCAGTGTTTCAGAAAAATAATCTTCTGTTCAACACTCACTGTTTCACCTTAATTGACTGAGAATTCATACTGTCTTTTCAGTGTGGCAGTGGTTTCCACACACTTCTGCTTTTCTGAAAATTTTCCCACGTTGAAAGTAATTTTTAGGCCTGATTTGACAGTAAAATTGCCGTTGCTCATTTATCAAACAGCAAATTTTTGTTTTTGTGGTAGTATTTTCCTCTTTACCAAAAACTCTTTCTGTCATGTACATGTAGGAAAATCATACTTTTACACCAATGAAAATTCCTCAGGGTTTATTTAAGTCAATTTCTGAAACTTTTGAACATTTCCACTGTTATTTGGAAGACAAAACAGTTGCCCGTATTCGGGGAACATGCTGTTTATTGAGATTCTTTTGTTTGAAATATGAAATCCTGTCTAAATTAAAAGAAAACATATCTATGTTAATATCTTTTTATATAATGTGTATTATAGGCTGTTTAATGGATTGATAATATAAATATGAACAAATTAATAATATATTCCTCTTTCATTTTAAATATTCCACACAACCTGAAACATAAATAATGTTGCTTTCCTCATTTTCAAAGTTTTTCAATTTTTCAAAAAAAAAAAAAAAAAAACAGTAAAAGAGTGATTTGTTCATATGCCATTTTAATAAAGTAATATTCAGCTTACTGTGGTCAAATGCTTATCTCTGCAATTCCTGTTTTCCTGTCATTGATGTGGCGTGCAGAAGAAGGAACATGAACACACTTTTCACTTCCTTTGGATGTTAAAAGAAGTTCAAGTTCCTCTGTGAGTTTTATTAAGCATCTTCTGATGTGAAAAGAAACAAAAGAGGAATAGCGAGAAGAAAAAAAAACACATGCACATGTATTTACAAACTTTTATGTTAGATGCGATTAATCATGATTAACATAAAAGTTTGTAAATACTTTGTGTATGTATGTATGTATGTGTATTTATATATATATATACACACACACACACACACACAAACTTTATGCAATTAATCACGATTAAGTTATTTGACAGCACTAATCATTATTCTCTGCAATACTTAATTCTAATTTATATTTTTGTATAATGACACAAAACTGTATAATTGACTTTTTCAACTGATAGTTCTCTTTTAATCATATGAGAACTAAATTTTAGCTTAATTTGCATGTCAGTTTATTCAGCTAGTTTGTGATGTAAGTAATTGTGCATAAAGTAGGATAATCTGCAGTCAACTTTGCTTTGGAAGTTTATTTTGCAAATATGACTAGCTGACTGTTAAGTGCATTGCATAATATATAATATGAACAGTTTGTGCTACTAAACAATTTTTCTTTTCACAGACAGCTGGACACCACAAACAACAAAGGAGAATATGTGGAAGTAAGGTCTTTTTTTCTTTCTCTTAGTAATAATCACTTTAAAAAATGTATTTAAACTAGGCAAATCTCTCATCCTTAATAAGGAGGATCTGTCTGTTCTTTGAGGCTTCCTCCTGACAACTTGCTGAATATGGTTATTTCATGCTTAATTAGGCAAAATCCCTGTATTCATTAACTAAAAGCACCATTTGGAGATGTAATAAGAAATTAATCTAATTAGTTCTTTTGGAATGTGCTGATTTGGTGCAAATTAATGTTCTTCCTGTCCCTACCCTTATTTACAGTCATTAAGATATTAGATTCTGCATTTAATTGCTGTATAGTGAACTCTGCTACCTCTAGATGGCGCTATAAACTGGTCTTTATTTCCTGGAGCTCTGTGTAAGGGAAGGTTAGGTGTGGCCAGGCTCACATGACCCTCAAGCCTTCAAAACACACATTCTCATTTACACACACTGTATAAAATATGTGCACACAAATACGGAAAATTCTTCTTTGTCTGACACATGCACCTTATTACTACTTATTACTCTTACTTCTTAAGAATGGGAATTGTGAGGAATTAAACAATTTTGAGTACTTTTGAGGAAAAAACATTTGGAGAATCGCTGACCTCTGCAGTTTGTTGCCAAATATAACATGTAACATATTTTGTCATTCATGCATTAATTTGTTTACCATCTTAACAAAAATTCTGGAGAGTTAATGTGTGTCTTTACCCTCTAGCAATTAAAAAACAAAAGCAAAAATGCATACATTTTGTGGAAGAACATCGTTTTGGTCGTGCTTCGGCTCTTCATGACTGTGCGGATGAAATGACCCTTTTTTTTATAATAGATAATGTTTTACAACTCTGTTAGATAGTTACATATGTCAATTTATTTACCTGTTGAGTAATGAAAACCCCATCTCTGCATCACTTTTACAACATTTCAAATCCCTCAGTTGAAGAAGAATTGATCATGTATTGACTCATTATTTAAATTGTGTTAATTTTGAACAAAAAAAGTTACATAGAGTACTTCACACAAGCCTTACATAGACCATAACATAGTATAACATAGTAAAACTTTTTGCTTTAACTTTAAAAATAATCTGATCGTAGGAGCCATTTGTTCGGGATTTTGACAGCACTGGTCATGCAGTATGTTTTTGGTTCACTAAAAAGAACTGGCTGAAGAGAGTAATTTGTTCAGAGTAGATGTGGTTTTTGATTCCCACATAGATTTTACATTGAATATCAAGTGGCAACATGGCCGTAGCCAGCTATGAGGCTCAAAAATATGATTTGAAGTTCTCTGAATGTCTAATTAGCTGTTTAAAACTACTATGAGTGTCACTTTAGGAAGTTAATACAGTGGGAAGTTGAAGGTTAGGGTTAGCGGTATCTTTATCTTATTTCTAAAACTCAAGATTTGATCTTATGTCGGTTTATTTGTTGTTATTGTTGTCGTTTTTTTATGGGTCGTTTTTCATAGCAATATCTGGCAAAACTTCAGCAATTAAACTGACAGTAATCATAAAAATCCAATAGACAGTGTGGGCAGATCATTCAGTAAGACAATAATCATCATGATATTAACCTTAAGAAACGGCTAAGAAACGCTATAAACAGTAGAATAATAACACTAGTACACAGATCTGTACAACAAGAAGGTTACAGAATGAAATATGCCAAATATGTAAACACTGGCAATGAAGGTTATTTCATTCAATTTAGTAGTTAACCTTTCACAAATAAGTCATGCTAAAAACATTCATACTTTAGATCACAGACAAAGTTCTTATAACTGATCCATAGCAATGCTTATTTATGAAAACTATTACAGTAATTAGTATTGTTGCATGAAAAATAATCAGATAATAAAATTACCTAGTCTATAGTAAAGTATTAACAAATTGTGATGTAATAAATAAGGTCTAATTAAACGATGTCTATCCTCCAAAACCGACAGAACAGAGAGAGTACCCAAAGTGTACACAGCAAAATCCACAGAGTTAAATCAACTCTGCTTAGAGTACATATGGTCCCTCTCTAAATAGTGTTAAAGTAACACTGAAGCAGAGTTAAAGTCATTGTAGTTTTTGTTTCTCTCTTTTCTTCAGTGATTCTGCTTGTTAACAGCAGGTGTTCATCACTAATGCTCAATCATCACCTAATTAATTGCTTAATTATCTCATTAACTTTAGCTCTGCTTCAGTGTTAAGGCAGGAACACAACAAGCCGACGGTCGGCCGTCGGGCAATTTTTGTTCGTCGGCCGACTAAGTTTTCTCAGTGTGTTCCGCACCGTCGGCTTTTTTTCGGCCAATTCGAAATGTTGACTCGGCGTCGGAGCTCATCGGTCCGTCGGGCCATCTGATCATTCTGATTGGCTGTTCAGCTACTGCCACCTGCTGGTTCGGAAAGGCATTTCATCTCACGCAGGCGCAGAACCGACGTGCTACTTGGCCGTCGGCTGTCGAGCGTTGGTTTGGTGTGTCAGGCCAACTTTGGACACAGACGCTGCCGACGCGAGCCAACCCCGCAGTCTGCTTTCGTCGCCACTAATTCGTCGGCGTCGGCTTGGTGTGTTCCGGCCTTTACTTTAACACTATTTAGAGAGGGACCATATGTACTCTAAGCAGAGTTGATTTAACTCTGAGGATTTTGCTGTGTAGAATGCCAAAAAGGTTCTGACGAAATACGTTTCATTTCTACTTGTTATTGTTGTCATGTGCATTTGTAGTTGTTATTACAGCACAATTCTTAACACCCCACCCCAGACCTCAAAAATTTTCAAACCCTGGTTACAGCCATGAGTGGCAACACAACAGTTTATCATAAATTGTTTATTGCAAAATCAACAAAAACATCCTTAAAACCCTTTCCATCCTTTTATTATAATTACTAGAAACTGCCTAGGTCTAATTTCTATATATTTGTTTTTGTCAGACAACCTGTCCATGTTGGTATGCGTCAATTTTGACTAGTTTCTACCAAGTGACAGATGAATTTGTGGTAGATTACTGTACTAGTTTGATTGGATGCACAGCCTCCTTTCCCTCCACTTCTTGGATGCCTCTCTTCTCCACCACAATATGAAACTTTAATGGTGTCTGAGTTAAAATGAGTCTCTGCCCTGAATGTTCACTGTAATGGCAAAACAGTTCTTTCAACTGGAAACAGAGATGAACAACTGGTCTTCGCTCCAGAACAGAACATTCCCAGAGGCCAATACATTTGAGGTGTTCGTAATTGCGTTCTTCCGTTTAGCCGTTGGTACCCAATGTTTATTTTCTGCTGGGCTGTCATCTCATTATCTCAGCTGTTCTTAGATCTCACACCTTTCCCAGCACCTTAGGATTGAACTCCCAACCTTTCTACTAGCCGTTAATACCAATTAGCAGTTTCCTTTCTGTAATTGTATTACTGAAAATTCTACTGAAAGATACCAAAGCTGATCTGCCCTAACAGCACAGTACTTTGTACCACAGTGTTTATAAGGTAATACCATGATTCTACTTTGATACTTATTCAAAAACAAACACAAATATATATATATATATATATATATATATATATATTTATATAGTATTGCCATTGTATCATGTCCACCAAATCATATTATGACCATGGTACTTTTTTATTACATTTTAGTGTGGTCTCATTTGTATAAAAATGGATAAGACTTAACTGATATTTGTACATAAAAAGAGTTCATTTGGACACAACATGGAAATCTCACTGCCACAGTGCTATGGGAGGTTGCTTAGGCATTGCTAGTTGCTAGTGTGTTCTAGATTTCTTTTTTACTGGTCAAAAGAGGCCAATATAGTAGTGATACATAGGCAATAATAGTAGTGATACATAAGAAAAATGGCAATATTAATAGTGATACATAAGAAAAATGAGACATAGAGAGGTGAACAGTCAGTGAAGAAAGACAGGCAATGAATTGAGAAAGACAAAGTGATGTAAACCCAGCTGGTGAAAGATGGGGGTTGTGATACCCCTCTTTTTCCACTCCCTTCTGTTTTTCAGCATAGCAATACATACAGAACAGCCAGTTATTTTGTTTAAATCAAATCACTACACAGCTCTGCATTGATTGGAACTAGACCTCACACACTAACATGCTTCTCATGGCCTTCTATTACTGCTACAGATCAAACCAAATGACCAAACTGCTTGATCAGCAAAAGCAGTGCTGACTTGGGAAAGAGCCATATTGCAGGCCAACTACAATACCCAGAATTCTAAGGAGGCTGCGCTCATTAATGTTAATAGGAAGGGGGAGGTGAGGCGTTCGGGCCCTGTAGGCAGATGGAGGTAGAGACAAACCACCTCCACCTCCTCATTATCAGTTCACTCACAGAGTCTAGCTCCTCTCCATTGTACCACTGCACCCTGCCTGCAGGACACTCTCTGTGTAATTAATATTTAACTGAGAGAGAGATTGAATGAAAGATTGAGGCGGGGTTGTGAAGGAAAAGCCATGATCAGCATAGATACACATAACAGCGTGATACCGAAAATAAGAAATAGAGAGGGAGAACAGAAAGTAGAGAATTAGGACAGAGAGGAAGGAAAGAGAATTCAAGATCTCTTTATTATCACAGTTATTTCTCATAGACATGACATGTTATTTCTCCTTGCAATGAGATTAAATAAAATTTTGCTGAAGGCTACTTTTCAGATTTGTTTCTCCTTTAGAATTTCAGAAGTGATCTGTTTCTGTTTCTCAAATACTAAGTGCTATGCTTGGCAGGAATGCCAAAGTCATAGTTTCAATGGGATGGAATTGGAAGAATAATGACTGGAAGAAGAAATGACATTTCCCTCCATCTGCCATTGGTTAAACAAACAGGCAGTCCCGCCCCAATCTCACACCATTGGTTGAGCAATTATTGCTGTGTTGTTCTGGTCAGGACAATCAAATAAGTACAGCAATGCTTTGATAGTACCACAACGCCACAGGGAAATCAACCTACAAAAAAATCAATTTAGGCAGTAATTTCATCTCTCACAAATATCTGTCTGTGGTTGCCATATGGTTGTCACCATGTGTGTGTCATGTGAGACTCCTCATCGTATCTGTGGTAATAACATGAAATCCTTTTTTCATTACATGAAATGAAAACATTCTCATGAGACAAACGCACACCGTAACATATGATGTTAACCCACACAATGAATTACACCACTATCTTTTACTCTTTAAGAGGTTCAACTTGACATTCATCCTTCTATTGTCTTAGGCTGATGAGCGTTCAACATGAAATTAACATGTTCTTAGCGGATTATCTGCAAATGCACAATAGCATCAGTGAGATTTCTTTGCAGAATGGGTTTCGTCTAATTATATCTTTTGTTTTTTCATTGCGTGACCTCCCTAGTTGATGCTGTAAGCTTCATTGCTTAGTAAGCTTGTTACAGAACCAAATATATACGCAAAATGCTGATGTGATCCTTACAGCCAGACAGATGGTTGTCTGGTCTTAGATGGTGGATGTGTCCAGCAGGTGTGTCCAATACTTCTCCTGGAGGGCCACTATCCACTATGCAGAGTTTAAATCCTAATTAAACACATCTAAACCAGCTAATAATGTAGTATTACTACAAACTTTCAGGCAATTGTGTTGCAGCAGGTTGAAACCAAACTCTGCAGGACATTGGACCTCCAGGAACAGGATTGGACACCCCTGATTTATAACCCTTGTGCGTCAATTAAAAAAAGTTACACATAGGCCCATAGTGGACAAAAATGTCCATGTCAAAAAAACTGTCATAAAAATTTGAAGCTTGGGAACATAGACTTAAGTTTGACCCTTGGCAGATTATTGAAGAAAAAAAATTTAAAGTGAAATTAAAAAAAAGTTTATGAACATTATTTTCTATAAAATATATATTTTATGAAACATGTTGAACTCTAGAAAATCAAAGCCATAAATCTAAACAAGTTGTGTTCCAAATTTGAGGTTGATATCTCAAAAAATGAGCTTTCAGTAAGATTTTGTTTGGGCGCAGTACCAAATTCTCCCCATTAGATGCCAGCAAAGCTCCGCTGGTACACACAGTGGTTGGATTTGTGATTTGCTGCACAGTAGAGTTTTTCTCTCTCCAATATTACAAGCACACACACGCACAAACACACACAATTTTTTATAACACACATACAAACCACACTCTGACATCCATACCAACACACCCACACAATTATAGCTGCATAATTTATCCAATTGGCTCTATAATATAAGCAGAAATCAGGAATAAAGTGAGTATTTGCTCTATGGGCCAAACCTGAGAAAATGGCACAATCTGGTAAAAAATAGTAAAAATTTTAATTTTGAAGCCTTGCCAACAGAATGAAAGCCTATTAACAAAGATTGTAACGTTTTATAGTTAAATGGGGACATTTTTGTCCTTAACGCCCTGAGAGGAACTATTGTTTTGTACCTAGTGCAAAATAGATTTTTTTTAAAGGAAATGGGTGTAAAATAGTAAAATTCCAATAAAAATACACACCTGAGCCAATATTTATGAAGTTGGCATTAACACAGGCAAAATGATCAAAAAACAAAACTGAAAAAGACAAAATGTCCATAAGGTCGCACAAGGGTTAATGGAATAGTTTACTCAATGATAATTTACTCACCCTAGTATAATTCTGAACTCATATGACTTACTTTCTTTCATGGAACACTAAAGGAGAAGTTTTGAAGCATGTCCAGACTGCTCTTTTACACTGAAAGTGAATGGGGACGGATGCTATTGAGCTCCAAGTATAAAAAGAAACACCATGTGGCCATTCAACTTGTATACTGTATTCCACATCTTCTGAAGCCATATGATTTCATATGACAAACAGACTGAAATTTTAGTCACTTTTCACTTATAATCTTCCTCCACCACTGCAGCTCTCTAATCTCATTTGCGCATATATTTAAACTTGACATGGCTTGTTTGGTTACAAGACATGCAAGATCCATTGCTGTTTGATATAAAACCTGCCATGTCTTGATTCGTAAAGTTTGAATATGCAGAAGCACAAATAATATTTGAGAGCTATTACAGAGGGAACGGTTATCTGTGAATAACTAATTAACTTTCAGCCTGTTCCTGTTTCGAACGATTTCAGCATGAGCAAATGACAGACTTTCCTTTTTTTGGATGAACCGTTCCTTTAAGGATGCTGCTGTCAAAGCTTTGAGTTGGTTGCCATAGCAAGGCGTCCATTTTGATGTCACAATATTCCCCAGGGAGCAAACGCCCCACCCTAGACTGCTGTGCCAGAGTCAGACTCATTTTATCTTGAGTAAGTATGTGTGCGTGCGTGGGTAGTATCCAATAGGGAATATTCAAGGACTGAGGCTCATTAGCAGGTTTTTACTACGTTCCTAGAAAACATCATTTTATTTCCAAGCACAACTCAGATTCTAAATAGCTCCTGCATGCCCAGACTTACAACATCCACTCCTGTTAAAAAAAAAACAAAAAAAAAAACTCATACACAAACAGTCATGTGTGCCTGGATTTAACTATTTTCTCTGCTTGTGCAACTCAGTGGGTGTGGGAGCGTGTATGTGCATGAGGGTGAGTGTCTATAGACTGACTGCCCCCCTCCTGCTTTTCTTTTGCAGTCTTTCAAACCCGGAATAAAAGGGAAAATTCCTTTGAGTAGGTGCTGAATGCGTGTGCGCCACATACCTCTCTCTCTCTCTGTCTCTCTCCCCCCAGCATTGTTTGGAGCCCTGGAGGAGGGGGTGGGTGGGGTCTCAGTGCCTGCAAGCATCTCTCTCTTTCTACATCCCTCTCTCTCCCCCTCCGTCCCTCCCCCCATCCACTGCTTTCATCCAAGAGCGATGAGGTAATCCCTGCCAGCGCTGTGAAGCATAGCAAGCGCTAGAGTGAGAGTAAGAGGCAGTGGAACTGAGTGGGAGAGATATATTGAAAGTCAGAGAGGGAGAGAGAGAGAGATCGAGACATTGAGAAGGGAGAGAGAGGAAGCCGGTGCAGATCTGGGATGACGCTGGCTCCAGTGGAACAGCGATAGCACTGATCAGTTGCGGCAGTGGCTTGAGCGCGGGTGAACGCTAGGAGATAGGGCATGACCCGGGGCTTCTAGTGGACTCCAGCGGGTGGAAGAGCCGAAGAGAGGAGGACCGGAGCCATGACGGAGAGATGCAGCCTGTGGAGTGCCCTGTCAGCCGCTGCCTGCTGCTTCTACAGGGGCTCCTTCATGCAGGTGCAGGTGAGAGGGGGGCGCCCCCTGAATGCTTGTGTGTGAGCATGCAGCCACAGTGTATGTGCATGTATACACTGTGTGATGCGTGAGAAAAGGTGTGGATCTGGATTACATCATCTCTAAATATGCCATCAGGAGTTCCTGCATGAGAAGTAGAGGAAGATGCATGTCACATTTCCAGTGAGTGTGGTGTATGTAAGCATACATATTGATTCCTCTGATTCCGTTCAGGGCATCTGCTTGCAGGGAAGGGTGCCCCTCAGGGTTATGTGTTTGGCCCGGTACAATTGTGCAAACCCAACAACTGTGTCATTCCACCAGCCTGGGCTATGATATCACTGCACCGTGTGTGTGTGTGTGTGTATCTGTGAGTCTATGTGCCGACTGGGCTCAGCTCACTTTGGCTCAGCTGTAACACTAGTGCTGATGATGCACAGTTGGATGAGCGGGTAGGCAGGGCTCTGTTGTCACCCTGCGGTTATGTAGTGGATTGTAATGGGGCTCAGGAAACAGGAGAATGCATCAAAGTAGCTCTGGAGGTCATGCTTTTTATATCTGAAAGTGAAGATATATTGTTTCATGCAAGGCTCAGAATACAAAAAGAAAACTCTGCATTACTCTGTCGAGGTCTGATACATGATCTCAGAACAACACAGGATTTTAGTGGGAAGGCTGGAAAAGGGGAGTGGGTGTCGTCTAATTGTCCTCTATTTCAGCCAACTTGGACTGGATAACAACAGTACAATTTTGGCTCTGAGTTTGGGTGGTGCACTAAGCACTATAGAAAGAAGGACAATACTTGTTTGCCTCATTTACTTTTCTCACCCTCTCTGTTTGTTTTTCCTGTTCCTTTTAAAAGCTAAACAGAGGTTGTTTAAGGTGATGAAATTATAGCGTTTTGCACTCCCCTATTTTCCAGAGTGACACTCTCTCACTATAAATGCACAGCTAGGTGCAGATGGTAAAAAATGTTTACAGTGCATTTTAGCATAAGTTATATACAGTTTACAGATTTCACATTCTAGACCTAAGGGTATAGTTACTTAACACTTACCACTATGTTCTCTATATACTTTATACTTTCAGTAAAATCAAATCTGTACAAAAGTGAGGGGATTTTTTTTTACAGTTCTCAGCATTGTACAGGAAAATCTCTTGGCTAGTATGTATACAGCACAAGCTTAGAGCAAGCCATGTACAGTACACAAAATGTAAGCACGCTTCACAGTTATGACAATTTGGCATTTACTAAGAACAAAATGAAAATATTCAAATCCATGTAGGGGTCAAAGAGGTCTGTAGACTGTCTGTAATGATGTATGTGTTCGTCCCATTGGCCACCTGAGCTCAGAGCGCACCAGGAGGAGATGATGGTGTCTCAGCTGCAGATTGATAATAGTCATTCTGAGTTGATTTTCACATGCAGAAAAACAGACAGTGGAGAATTTCTTTGTGATTTGAATTCTGCCATGTAGCTTGACCTTGTGTGTACCTTAGAGTAAAACAGGTTTATGGAACTTACAGGGTAGTGGTATATATTTTGGTCAGTATAGTCATTTGGATAACTTGGCCACAAGTAACTGATGCCCTAACCTTATACTTCTAAACCAGCCATAAGGCTTTGCATGCAACTTGTCCAACAATGCCTTGCCTTAGACTTGGGTTTGAGTCCTAAGATCCAGTCTGGACCTAGAGATTCAGTGTGCAGGTCTCCAAGTGATCTCAGATGTGTCCCTGCATCAGCCTCATTACCAGTAAAGATGGTGCAGTCTTGATTTTAATTGGGCTAGGGTACTGAATGTTTATCAGGGACAGCATCAACCCCAAATCCTCCATCTGTCTCTTGCAGTTGCACTTTGATTGTTTCAACTTAATCCCCTTATTCTTTGCCTGGCTGGCAGCTCGACCATCCTTTCGCCTGCAACCCCACTTGCATATGCGATCATGCTAGTTTTAACCACAGGGGTCGGGAACCACATTCACACTGGGGGTCCAAAACTAATACCCCGTTACCATTAACAAAGATTCCAGACACATTAAGTCTAGTGCAGTTGTCTGCTTTGGTGGGTCGTCGCTTTAAGCTGGTGCGTGATTCAGTTGCATAGATCCCCCCTCAACCTCTCTCCCTTCCAGCCATTAAAAAAATTATTAATTTCATATTCAAATATTCAGGGGTATGACTCTCCCTCTCCCCTCGTTCTTTCTTCTCTTTTTCTTGTGTTTTCCTTTCTATCCTCTCCAAATCCTCTCTGGTGCCACTGTCTCTTCCCCAGGGCTGCGGCGGCTTAGCAGCTGTTAAACAGAAAAGTTCAAGAGTAAATCTGCCTGTTACTGAATGTGAGGATAACCTAATTACACAGGGCTGTTTTCTCTCCTAATGAACGCCACGCGGATTTGGAGTGCCAGGATTTTTATATACCTCCCCCCAAACTGTTTCTGTACCAATTTCTTCTCTTCCCTTTGATAATGTGGCTGAACTAGAAGGCCCTCAGAGACTGGATTAGTCTTTATTCATATTGTGTATACTTCTCAGACTAATGATGTTTGTTCTGCTTTGCTTATCACACAAATGAAGATGCTGAAGTTGTCAAAAATGCCAAATTAGACGCAGACCATCTGTGCAAAAGTTGGATGTGTTTGTGAATCACACTGCCCCAACAAATGCCAACATTTCAACCATTCTGAAGTTGTCTGTTCCTGGATAACCACCTTCATACAGACTTGCTCTGACACACCTATCTGGAATTCCTAAAAATCCTGAAGACCTTAATTAGCTGGTTCATGTGTGTTTACCTGGGTTTGCAGCTAAAATCTAAAGGAAGGTGGTCCTCCATAATTAGGTTTAGACACCCCTCAACAACAAGGTTATCAAATAGATCCAACAAATTCTATCAACCTCATTTATTGGGACAATGTGAACTAGCCTTTGGTGATCCTGAACAGGTTAGTGATATGGATGGTTTAAAGCAGTGGCTTTCAGCCCTGGTCCTGGATGGAGAAACTATGAGTTGGTTGTGTGCTATATTTTATTTATTTTATATTTAAGTTTTAGTGGAATGGAAGTGAAATTAATGAGATGTTTTTCTATTATTTGAACTGAGATCAGAAGGAGTTTTTTCATGGCTAGCCATCAAAAGTCTTTAATGCTTCCATCCCTTTAAGAGAGCGGTGAGATCACAGAGAGCCCCTTTCAGCTCATCTCAGTGCAGGTTTCACCATGTCTCTCTTCTATCCCTTTCTTGACTCATCCTCTCCACTGCCTTAATATCCAAAACAATCACATTGTAAATCCAGTAGGTCAGTGCGATTGGTTGTTAGCACTGAACAGGAAGTGTCTCTGTCTTAGGCATCCACTATCAGATGCTTCAGTGACAGCGGATTATCAACACAACCAGGAATTAATTTCCTCTGAAGTGAAAGAAAAGCCTGTATCATGAAAGATATGTCCTAAAGTTTCAGTCCCTTAAAGGATCTGTTGAGCAGGTGGGACCAAAGGAAAGGGGGCTGGGAAGTGGTGCAGGCTGGAGTCAGGTCTCTTTTTGTATGTCCACTTGACTGTTATCCTGGCTTGACCTTAGGGTCAATAGGCAACAGCACACCCTTTTCCAGTTCACTGATAAAAAAGAGTGAATGCATGATTATGCATGTATATGAGAGGGCTCTTCAGTAGACATCACAAAAAAAATACACTCTAGCATCTCTTTTAAACTTCATTAGACAGAAGGGGGCCTTGTCATTACTTATTTGTTGTGGTCACAAGAGAGAGGACCGCTTCAAGGCTATCAGTGGGGCCGGAGACACTGATCTTAACAGGGAGAATCAGTCATGCATGTAGAATACACTTGATCGGTGAAGGAAGTTTAAGACATAGCTTGCCCTTTTGAACTTCTTGTCTTTTTAGTTATTCTAAAATGATGTTCTGTAAATAGCCTTATCTAGTGTTGAAAATATGGCCAGTATATTGACTTGGCTTCGTGCCTTATCAGTGAACAAGGTTTAGAGCTTTATAGTTTTGTGTGAGGTGATGTTATGTCCATTCACGCTGTTGTTCTGGTATCTAAAAAAATTATGGACATTTGGGTCAGACATGCATGAAACCGGCTTGTGTTTATCTTCCTGTGTTTGAGCATGTGTTTGACCAGTTCAAGCAGGGACCATGCGTTTCCTATCTCTGTGACATTTGAGTACTAGCGACTTGTTGGGCTCGTAGTCATTCCATCAGGACTCCAACCTGCCCCTGTATGCATCATTGCAGTACCATAGCACCCATCGCTTTAGAAGAGCCACTACGATGAATTATGCCACGCTTGATAACATAATACATCAGAACAAACATAAAAATGTATTTTATTGTCTGAGATTGAAGTGATACCACCCACCACACAGCAACCAAATCACCCTAAATGACAAAATGATGAGAAGGAAAGATTAGACAGTTCATTGCTGTAAATGAATTTAATTCCATTTCAGCAGCATCACCGCAAAGTGTGGTGATAACAACATTTAAATTCCGGCAGAAAATGGCATAACTGAGTCTTTTAAGCTTCTTTAGACTGTTGTGTTGTCTGGATTGGATTAGTTATAGACTTGTGTAGAGCATGTAATCTCCAGTTTTGCATTGTATGTTAAATTGAATTAACCCAGTTTTCCTGGTAGTGCGCAAGGCAGGGACTCTAGTCATATTCATTGGCACATATTGGTGGAGGTCCTCTATGAGAAGCGGTAAGGGAGAACTGTGAATTTTTTAACATCCAGAAGAGTGGATTTCTCCTCGAAGATCCTGGAAAGACTCACATTCATATGCCTCTGCAGCAACTAGAGAAAAACAATGACATCATGTACAGGGTGGAGAACAAGAGCGAGAGAAGAGAGAAAGGCACTTTGACATCACAGTGGGATATTGCTGGCTAATACCTAGTGTCTGTGGTACGGTTTAGCACATGCTGAGAAGGGTTAGTGTATGTCTAGTGGGGTTAGCTAAGTGGCATCAAACACACACGCAAGCAGTCTGGTGTGTGTTTATCTGTGTAAAGGAGCTCCCCAGCACTCTTCATCTTTACTCTGCTCCCCCAACTCCAGGAGGAGTGCATCATCTGCAGTGTCACCATGGTGACAGCCTCACGCTCCAGGACAACCCCACCCCCGTATCCCAACCCCCATCAGAGATGCACTGATTAGGTTGCTCCAGTCACCATGTGGCTGCGTGTAAATGTGTGTGTAATGAATGTGTGAACACCGTTAAGCCTGCTGGTGAAGACATTTGCGTGCATGCTTGTGGGTTTGTATACACCTGAGCTGCATGAACAAAGCCCTGGACTCCACACTTTTTCATCCCATTATAAACTCCCATTAGCACTTCATTCTAGTGTATGTCTCAAGTATCATTGTGCCGGGACAGTTTAACAGTGTACCGCTACAATGCAACCCTAGCTGAGAGGTCACGGGCCACCAACCAATAAATGCCCCTCCCCAGCTGTACATGAATGAAAGTGAGATCTCAGCACTCCTCCATCGTTTGCGCTGCCAGCCAATGGCATGCACCGCTGCGGAGCTCTCCGGAAGAGATGACATCATCTCCAGCCAATCGTAGCATAGCTCAAGGGCTGACTGCTGCAGGCTCAACAATGCAATGAGATACAGAGAGAGTGTCTCACAGAGGTGCGATAGAGAGAAAGAGGCAGAAATGCAAGGAAGCATGTTGCGATATCCTTTCGTTCAGTGCAAACACCAGATATGATGTTGAAATGACCTCAAACGCATTCTGGGTGCTATCAGGGGCAGATGACAGAAGGGCAGGTGTGTGTGTGTATCTGACAGTGATATCTCTCTGTGACCTGCCAGCCGGCGTTACGAGGCAGATCTTCTTGCTAATGTGTGTGTATGTGCATCCCTATTGGGAAGATATATGAATATTTGCCCAGGGATTGCTGACCACACTGAATGTCTGTATGTTCAGTATGCAGTGGCTTTTAACATTCAGTAAACACTTCATAACCTAAGCCAGAGCAGAAACATTTCCATGTGCTTATGTGACAAGGAATAAAAACAGCCCTCGCCCTTTTGTTGTGCTCTTTCTCTGTCTAGGCCTGAAAAGTACTCTACGCAAGTATACAATTGCAGATGAGAATGCTTAGCTAACATATTGCATGTTGTCCAATGGTGGTTGACGCTCTTTATCGGAAACTCTAATTGACATTGAACTATTTCCGTATTAATTCAATGGTAAAAGTTGCTGTTAGTGTGAATTGTGCTTTAATATGCATTTTTTGCATTACTTCGGGTTGTAACAAACCTTACTCAGGGTATTTTCGATGCTGTGGAACTTATTTGGGTACTCCGCTATTAACAAGTCCACAGATTTATTCAGTGCTCGAACTGCCACTTCTCTTTTTTTACCTTTAGCGTACCACCAGTTTTCCTTGCGTTTTCCTTGTGTACCGGCATTTCTGACATGTTGCAGAAGCCCGCCGCGCCCTCCCTTCTCCCCTCTTTGTTGAGCAGGATTATTTTCAAACTGTGTCTCTGTCATGGCAATAGTTAGTCTAAAGAGCAAACTGAACACAGAAATAGACTTGTCAGTGCTATCTCTAGCGCCTCTTGTGGCAATGCTGAGATGACAGTTTTTATTTGTGTTGGATTATTGTATTCTGTCACATTTTATAACACAACGTGTGAAATTGAGCTTGCTTGTGTCCCTCTTTTTCTAAATTATGTAATGATCAGCTGTGCTTATCTTTAATGTCATGATATCGATAGGTCATCACTGTTTGTAGAGGAGTTTGTATAATGTGCTTAATGTGTAGGGACAGTTTTGACACATCAGTGACAGCTACGCTTCTCTTTACCCTGAAGATGTGTGTGTGTGTATTGATCAGAGAAAGTGATGAGCATGTGTATGCATCACATCGTGACTCACTTGATAGTCATCACTGAAAAAGAGATGTGCTCACGCACACTCTTACACATAGGCTATGATCACACATGCAGTTTAATGTGGCCCAGTTATCCAAGTGTTTGGATGATAGTGTGAACAACAGAAATCAATGACATTTGACATTTTCAATTCTAATCTGGGCCACTTTCATTGCAGTGTGTCTTCACTGTGAAAAGTTCGGTTGGAATTCATGTGAGTTGACATTTAAAGGAGTGCTCCACCTGAACATAATTTCCCTTTTTTTTAATCAATACAACTCACACACAGATAGTTTTTCCTCTACAGTTTCCCTAATGAGCAAATTAAAAAATATAAAAACAGCATAGTTTAGGATTTCTCTACAGAAATAATGTTGCCACAAATGTTGCCAGTTAATATAATATATATAATATATCTTGTGAAAGTATTCAGACATCTGAAATTTAGCTTAGGAACTAAATTTGACCCTTTTTTGCCTCCTTCCTTACCCTCAAAATTAATGGATATGTCAGGTAGGGTCAGGTGTTGCCTGTCTGGACTAGTGTTTGAAATAGGCCACATTTAAATGCTAATGTGAGCAACCTCACAAGAAAGTTGGATTTGAGCAGAAAATAAGAATGGCACGAACTTTTGATTGCTGTATGAATGTAACCATAGTTACACACACACATCCATAGCATTGCAGTTCCATCAGCAAAGGTCAGAGAATGATCCGTTAACATTTCCTCAAAGCACAAACACTGCCCGTGCTTGACATGTGCTTCCTAAAGGCCGTCTGAGCTTTTTCCACCACTTCCTGTCATCTTTTTCTCCCTCTACCTCTCACTCCGAAGGTCTGAGAGATGGATGGTGGATGTGATGAAAGATGCCTGTAAGGTTACACTCATAAATTCACTTATATTGACCTTTCAAACCGCCCTTTCACTTTGAGATGGCACAGCGTTCCGTTCATGTGAATCCGGAAACAGCCTATGAGACTTAGCACGTCAGATTAATTTTGAGTCTGTTACCAATCAGATGAGTAGATCTGTGTTCATAGCCCTTTTACTTTTATTGTATAACTGATGCTCTGCAGAAGTGCTGCCCAAAGTCTTTTATTGAATTTGGTGTCTTCATAATTTCAGCTGGTACGTCTTCCAGGCTGTGTAATTAATCTACGGCTGACATTTATTGATTAATCAATTGGACGTGTCTTTATATTCCTTCGCCAACTCACCCCTGCTGCAGTTTTCTCCTCTGGGGCTGAGCCCAGTGCGGTGTTGTGGGATGTGCGGTTTACATGAACACAAAACAGCCCCTGGTCTTACACTTTTACACTAGTCTAATGCTCAAACACACAAATGTTGCAACTTTTCATAGACAGAGTTATATTGACAGGTTCTATTGATGTGTCCTTAGACCCTACAATCCATCAGTGCCTTGACCTTTTGACCCCTCACAGCCTGTAAATTGGCTCCTAATTGGTTGCTCTCTTATAAAAACAGGAAGCAGAGGTGGCTCTGGATTGCAATGGCTCATTGTGACAGTTCATGAATATTAACGCTTGTGCGGTCAGGTCAGGTGACTGTCAGTGCTGCAAAAATATTGCGTCATTTGAAAAATTACTGCTCTTTCCAAACCTAGTGAGCTGCCTTGTTGTCTGCTGCCTGCAGAGGTACTCGCTGTGTTTGAAACAGGTCTAATGAGTCAATTCAATTACCGTTCATTTTTTTCTAAAGGGTTGTCTATTGTTATTTGCCATTGGAAGTCATTCATTTTCAGAGAGAGTTGGTGATTTGAGGTGAAACTGACAAAGTTGAACAGAATCTGCTCACAAGTGGCTTGACGCATTATTGATTTGGTTTAGCACATGTTGCTAAGCTAACAATATGATGTTCTAATAATCAAAAATATAGAACACACATATTGGGTAAAAAAATATTGGCATTTTTATGTTTAACTTCTTTAAATCCTGCTTTCATTCAGTTTACAATAATAAAAAGTAGCTCACTTAGCTAGTCTGCCATCTTGGACGATTTGTTTGACACAGTACTTTTTCTGGGATTTCCAAATTAGTGAAGTTATCCAGTCTTAAAATTTGACTTTTGATTGAGTCTTCCTTTTGTATTGTGATGAGCCTTCATCTATAAAGGATTATCAAATTAAAGTCTAGATTTGCATAGATGAATCATTCGTAATTAGATTCAAAACATGAATTTAGGCAATAGATAAAGTGCTGTCTTGGTAGACGGCTAGGCACTAGGATTTAAAGCATAGCTATTATGTGTTCGCATACAAATTAATGCTCTAACAGTGAAATTACAGCAGTTAAGCAGTCAAAAATTTCAGCGCTTGAAGTTAACCACCACAATCATTGTGTATTCCCTGAACATTACGTTTTTTTTGGTATTCTTTGTGGGAATTCAAATCTTGAATGAGGCTCCCGCTGTTTCTATGATTTCAGCTTTTTGTTACTCACTAAATAACGGCGCTGAGATGCTATTTGGCTAATATGGATGCCGCGAATGTCAAGGCATTTATCTGCAGAGATGTGGTGTCTCCAAACCCGTGATGAAAGATAAGTCATGTGTGTTTTCCTGTGGTACTTGCCCCCCTCTATGACACCATATGCCCAAACCCCTCAGAAACACACTTGCTTTGAGCTGCTCCCCTAACACATAGAGACCAAACCACCCGTAGACCCCATATGGCCAGTTTTCTCTTGCTGCTTGTCCTCTCTCTCTCTCACTCTTGTGTGTGAGGCCGGAGGGAAGAGGGTAATCAGGATGTTTCTCCTGCGCCTGTCAATGTAACAGGCCCATGTGTCACAGAGCTGCATTATGAACCGGCAGTAGCATACAAAAATACACACAATCTTATGGGCCCAACCACAAACCATAAGACGTGGCCTTGTCTAAAGTTGTGATGTCATGCATGAGCATTTTTATCAGGGTTAAATAGTAATATTAATTGAGACAGTTTTCATTTCAGGCAGTTCAATCTTCTTTGTAGTAGTTTTATCATTATTTTTCTTTTTACATGCCTATAGAGTTTTAGTTTATCGTTTATGTAATTTAGAGGTTTTGAAACTTGAGTCTATTTTAAGGGATTTGTAGAAAACTGGGAGAGAAAAAAAGTTTTTACAAAATGTATTTTTAGGGCTCACAAAATAAACTTATATTTGTGAGTAAGAAATAAAAAAAATTATATACCCTGTGCATTAATATATTCCAAACATAGGTTCGGGAGGAGCCTAATCTTTCAGTCTTGTCAATCTTCATTACAAGCATTTATCCTACCTCCACCTCCCCATCTCCTCCTCTTTTTCTCTTATTCTTCCTCTGCGCAATACCGCTATAGGGTGGTTGAGCTCGGAGCTCGAGGCGAGCCACGGTTTCGAGCCTCCGCCAAGGACAGCAAGCCAAGTTCGTTTACCATTAACTATTAAGAATGGATGGGCAGGCAAACTTGTGAAACAGTATAAATGGATCTTCATACATGAAAATAGCCTGCAAACGTGAATCTGAAAATGCGCTCATGTCGCCTCTCTGCCTCTATGTAAATACACAGTATATTTACTGCTTAGATGTGTCCAAATGGTCTAGATATGGCTAATTTTGCCTGATATAATTGACTTATAATGTCATGAGGGGGCCAAGTGGAGAGTCACGCATCCCGTACGCCAGTGGATACACCTCCACACACACTGACAGGAAAGAAAATAATGAGCAAATCCACCCTTAGACAGGCAATCATGTGCAGGGACACTCCATTATCCAGCAAATCCCAGTAATTCCCAGCATTCTTCAGTTGAATTAGAGGCGTGTAAGCTAATTCATAATTGATGCTTAATTATCAATCTCATTTGGAACGATCATTACCTATGCATAGGAAATCATTCAAACTCTGAGGCCTGATAGTACACAGGAAACACTCAGGGTTTATAGCAAAGACTTTAGATATACAATGATGTTGCACTAGTATTGCTATGAATGGGAGAAAGTGCAATGCACAATATGGCGGAATACGTCCCGCCTTCTAAGTAAAAGAGCCAATCACTGCGTCACTCCAGCTGCTGTTAGAAGCTCAACAGTCTTCTTAGAAACAGTCAATGTTCTGTGATGCGCGCTTATGACTGCATATGCGCATTGGCTGGTCCAGCCTGAAAAAGTTTTTTGTCATGGTTTTAGCGTTTTGAAACACACAATTTTACACAATTTGTCTCATAAGAATTTGATTTGAAATTTCCAATGAATTGTCAGAATTCATTGGTGATTTCAAGTATGAAATTTTAATCGTAAGCTTGGTGAAAAGAATTTGATGTTTCCCCATTCATGACTGAAATAGCTACCAGAGAGGCTTTTCAAAGATGGCCGCCGAGTGAAATGACTTGCCTGAAAGGGAACTTGGTTTATAGATATGCTTGAACTGGAATGCATGTTAGCACACCCAGAATTCCCAGCAACACACCAGAACAGCAGATCAGTGGCTTGACATGTGCAGAGACCTAACATTGTAGACAGAACAGCTGGCTGATGGGGTGTTGTCCACATATGTCCACCCGAAATTTCCCCCTCATTTCCCCAAGACACATCACACCGCCCTTGAGACGTCCCATCAGAGGGGACCAAGCAGCATTTCCATGACAACAGCACAACCAGGTGTTTGCTCACTGAAAGTTGAGGTCACAGTCTTGGCACATGAGACGTCTCCCCTTTCACACACCCACCCTGTACTATCTGTGTGACCCTTGGGTGAGCACAGCAAAACAAAATGCCCCCCATGACATGCATCTGACTGATCGTGTTTGACAGGAGTGAGTGGGTGTGTGTGTTTTGACGTGGGACTGACTGTATCAAAATGCTAAAGAGCTCCTTCATTTTTAATGGGTCGAGAGGTTTGCCAATAACAGGAACTGCAGGGCGGCTTTGAGATGACCTAATTCCTGGTGCTGCACTCTTCAAACTTCTGCTACTAATTCTTTAAAGTGGAATGCAAGTGTATGTGCCTCCCTACTGAGTTTATTATCAATAAAAAATGCCATGGTACTACCATGTTTTCTCAAAAGTTATGAAAGAGCAACTTCTGAGTAATTACATTTTCAGACATGTTCCACAGTAATACCATAAAAAAGTACCATGGAGTGCCATGTAAATACAATAACTCTACCGTAGTACCGCCACAGTAATTTTTTATGTCATGTTGACTTTAAGAGTTTAAGTAGACCCTCTTTTCGAAGCAGATGGCAGCCATACATCCTGCTTCAAGACTACAAACTTCACAGTCCAGAGTCATTACACCTAAATTTGACTGCAAAGCACAAGAGGGAGAAGAAGTGCAGAGAAAAGACAGAACGAGAGAGAAACAGGAGAGAAGGGGGGAGGATACAAAGATTGAGGTATGATTCCAAGCTGGAAAAGACTTCTGAGATTATACAAAAGGTTTAAAATGTCACACTGTACATTTGTAAACCTTGAGATAACATTTTTATGTGCATATTCAGAAGGTCAATAACATTGATTGGATGAATACATCTCACAACAAACTGACTCAACATGACCTGTTTTAATAACTGCTTGTTCATCTGTGAAAATGTCATCATAAGTCTGCTCTGGCTGTTTTAAACAAATAATATGGTATCTTAATTTCAGTTTGTTCTAGCCCTCAGCTTGGGGTTTAAAAAGATTGTAACCCAATGTTAAGTGCAGTGTGAAAAGCTGAATGAAATGCTGTATAAGAAAAAAAATCATTGCTAAACACACTTACATACACATCAAAACTAGTCTTAGATCAGAAAAAAAATTTGTTTTAGGGGGTCTGATATCACACTGAGCTTACAAATCCATTCACGGTCCAGAGCGCATCATTCCATGCATACTGAATTAATAAAATGTTCCAGATTCACAGCCCGTACAGCCTGAGCACTAACCCTCTGCTGCGTTTCTTTAAGGCGCTCCAGGACATTGACTCAGATACTCAGATTTAGATTATTTTGGTTGAACTTCAAGGTTTGATATATTAAATAGTTAGAGAAAATTCTGCCATCCTTTATTCACCCAGTGTCATTCAAAACCTATAATTGTCTTTCTTCCAGAATGTACAGCTTGCTCTTGTCCATAGAGTGAAAATGGATGGTAATTTAGACTGTCAAGCTCCAAAAAGGACAAAAAGCACCATAAACATATCTAAAAAGAGGTTCATACTACTTGTACATTGTTATTGACATCCAATCTGCCACAAAATATTTTGAAGCAGCAAGTTGAATATGAATGAGATCTGAGATTTGATCTATAAAAGATGGAACGTTTTCAATTAAATTTTGGCTTCAGAACACTTGAAATATGGAATGCTTTTATGGTGCTTTTTTTTTTTTTGAAATTCTGTAAATCATTATACTTTTCAATTTATGGCCAAAACCAGCTTGAAAATTAGTGAGGTAGTTGTTAAGTTTAGGTATTGGGTAGGATTAAGAATGTAGAATAAGGTCATGCAAAATAAGGCATTAATATGTGCTTAATAAGCAGTGTTGGGCACGTTACTTGCCCAAGTAATTAGTTATAGTTACTAGTTACTTCTCACAAATAGTAACTGAGTTAGTAACTGAGTTACATCATTATAAAAGTAACTAATCACCAGGGAAAGTAACTATTGTGTTACTTTAAAAAAAAAAAAAAAAAAATTCAAATATGTCAAATAACTTATATTAAATATAAGTCTAAAAATAAATTATGCAGACAATATAATCATGACATGGAGGCGCCGGCGCGATCACTTGCACGTGAACTGGAGCGCGTCTTATAGGCTAAATGAACCAAAACTCAGCGTATAGGCTGCTTGCCTCATAGACATGAGAATATATATCTATAGAAAGCTTGAAATGTCTACTTTTAAACTAAATAATTCAAAACGAAAAGATCTATAGCACGTCCACTATGCGGAGATGATGAGAGTCAGCTTCATCTTTGCAGCCGACACTGATTCAGAAAACATTGACTTTATTAATAAACAATTAAAATGTCTCCTTACTGTTTTTGTCACATTCATAATCATTACTTTTGCCGGTTCTTTATGGCAAGCTTTATGCTTGTGCTTGATTGCTATATAGCCTATATTATATAAACGCTCATTATTATGGTTTATTCTCTCCAGTAGGCCTATATAAGTAATTAAATAAATATAAATGTGATTAGTCAATTAATGGCTTAATGAACAACTACTAGTCGACTAGAAAAAAAAAAACTTCTATTTCACATATTTTCGATCCAGCATGTCACAAAGGGTATTCTGGTTTGAGCTCGCGCTCCGCTCGCATGCTCTGACACACACACACACACACACACACACACACACACACACACACACACACACACAGCATCGTACATTATTATCAGTTTAAAATTATATTTGTGTATGACTAACCTGTACTATTTCTTTACAACAAAATGTTTTGCAGGTCTATCACCTCTATTCACACACCAATCAGCATCAGTTAGCCTATGTGTCCCACCCCAACATACACCCCAGAGAAAAAACTTTGTAGGTCTATGGCTGAGAGAGAGCCTACTCGGATGAAAACCGCTTCATTGACCTCAATAGTAACGCCGCATTTTTTTGTCAGTAACGGTAACGGCGTTACTGACACGGGGGAACGGGGGAAAAAGTCATTTGTTTGATTACTCGTTACTGACAAAAGTAACGCCGTTAGTAACGCTGTTTATTTATAACGCCGTTATTCCCATCACTGTTAATAAGTACTAATAAACAGCCAATATTCTAGTAATATGCATGCTAATAAGCAACTAGTTAAAAGACCCTAAAATAAAGTGTTAACAAATTCTCTTAGCATCTCCTTTTGTGTCCTGTGGATAAAAAAAAAAAAGCTATGTGAGCAACATGAGCAAATTATAAGTAATTATAAGTAATATATAAGTAAATTTCATTCTTGGGTGACCTATTCCTTTTAGAAATCTTTAGCTTCTGTATTATAATTAAGGTCATCTTACTGGACAAAGGAGCTGATCTGAGATCAGAAATATTTTAAGTATGTGGATATGGATGTTCATGTAAACATGGTTATCTATTTACATCTCTTAAGCATGCAGAACATCAGCTTAGTTTTGTTGTTCATAGAGTCAAATGAGATCTAGTACCTCATTTGACCTGCATATGTGCTTGTTAAACACTAGAGAGTGTGTGGGTGTGTTTGAAAGAGAGATAGACAGACCGAGAGAGAAAATCTAAGAAACAGAAATCGTTTTAAGATCTAATATGTTGGGATGTAGGCCAGCGATGACAGATATGGGGATTTGGTGGAGATTTGGGTGGTGTAAGACAGCAGGGATAGATGAAGGGATAATGCAAAAATGGTTTTCTGGGAGATAAGGGTATGATAGGGGCATTAAGACGGCTTAAGGTGGGATAAAGGGACAACAACACCGCATGGGCAGCAGATGGACAACGTCTTAAAATCGGGACCCCTGGATCAACTGGAGGGATAGGTCACAGGACTATGTGTGTTTGTCTGTGTCTAAGGAGATGGACAAGGCTCAAACTTCAAACATAAACATATCAAAGTTAAAAAAAAAAATAAAAAAAATTATAATCCAGAATGTCTTATTAACATTGTCCGATTACCCAGATATACTCTCAAAGTCTTGAGTGTACACCAGTGATTGTAATCAAATACCAAGACTTTACATTGAACATCAAATAGCGGCGCAACAAAAATGTCTTTAAACATTAAAACATTAAAAATAATTATGACCATGAATCCTAAAGAACGAGAAATATGCACAATAATTGGCCACAGAAGGCATTATGACTGATATTAAGCATAAACTTCTTCTATGGTCAATTTGCTTTTTCAGGTCAACAACTGTCATGGTGGAGCAACTTGGTGAGCATGTTAGTAAAAGTTAGTTTGAGGAATGGTTAACCCAAAAAATAAGTTTCTGTCATAATTTTCGATCACCCTCATGTCATTCCAAACCTGTATGACATAAGGTGCGGTCACATTTATCGCAGTTTGGTAAAATTTTGTGGCCAAAATCAAGTCATTTCAATATCGAAAATTTCATGTGAGGGTGAAGGATTTCCCCATGCAGATTTCGCATTAGGTTCAGGTGGTCATGTGGATTCGCTGTGTTTACCAACAGAAAGCTGCTTGGTTTGAAAGTTACTTCTTCATACATCAGTAAAATAAACAATTTACTTATTTTTCTGTGAGATTTAACCAAAATTGAAGAAATGTCTCTGTGTTGTTGTTGTTTTTGTCCGTACAGTGATTACCACCTCACATTTTTTGTGAACTGTGCCTTAGTCATCTCTGTAGATAGTTACCTAAATAGTAATTCCACATTTGAAGGTACCTCTATCGCCTCTCTTGATTACGGAGGTGTGTTAACGCCACAGTTATGCACATTATGTACAGAGGAACCACTTGCTTGCATTCACATCTACTTTCGCACATTTCCATAGATTGTTTTATGGTCTAAATCATATTCCACATCAGTGTGGCAGGTGATTTTAACACCAGCTGTCCTGTTATCTCTCAAAGCATTGGGTCAATGCTCAGCTGGGCCGACTGGATTAGCTCTACCCCAGAGAGCAGACTCAATGGCAGGCGCTGACCTGTGAATCTTTATCTGCCATATCTGTGGTTCGTGTCAGCCTAATGGTTTTTTTGCGTCTATGGCTTTCCTTTCACCCAGAGGGGCAGCTACACTCAATCATGCACGATCTGAGTGATTGCAAAGGTTCTTCTGATAGGTGGAAATAGAATTAGGTGGGTGGGGGTCTGGTTAGATGGAACGCCGTGATTGGTGGAAGAAGAAGATGGGGGTTCTGAGTGAAACTGGTGATGAATCATGGCTGGATGTTATTCATGACAAGCCATGGGGGTTTGAAGATAAACACCTCTGAATGGGTTGGTGTTTGTGCATGAATTTACCCAGAGATTTTCAGTCAAATGTGTCCCACAAGATGGAAAAGAGGCCAAATTCACAAATCAACTAAAAACTCTGTTTGCTGTTCAGTTTTACTCAAGCAGGCAATGATCCAGAACCCATGAGGCTCTGATGTCAACCTTGTCTAAACTTTTTCCAAACATAAGAATTCATGGTGCATTGTTTCTAGAGAATGAGCTTCATTGACCTCCCATATAGATGCCAGATTTAATGTGACACTGCTATGAAGTATAGAAGTACAGTTTGTTCGATATATCATACTATCTTAAGATTCTAGGTCAGAGGTATTCAATTAAAGTTTCAGGAGGTCCAGTCTCCACATTTCCCTCTTAGCAAACATGGCTTATATGCCTATTAAATAAAATGAGCAGTGTGCATTTCCAAGTTGGCAGCAAAAGTGCTTTGTAAAAATAAGAAATAATCAATCCACAAGGTTAGATGTGAAAGTGTGCATTTGTTACCTTAAGTCATCCTTTCTAATAGGTAAATATTTCTGTATCTACTTTATTTTCAAAAAAAAAAAAAAATCCATTTGTATTAAAATTATGAATGCAAATACTAAACTATATTTGTATATGACTATATTAATCTATGAGAACTTGAGATCTCTGTTTGATTTTCAGAACCGATGTTTTCTGGTTTATTTGTCCATTGGAAAATGTGGAAAATCATATTTGAATGACTGACATCCAGGGATCCCCCAGCATAACATATTTACTGGACTGAACTCACTGCTGGGAAGTGTAGATTTTCTATCCCAAAAAGTTCACTGTCAGTTCTGTTTCTTTGCTGCTGATCGTGTTCCAGGAAGTATAATTGTTTTTTCACAATGCATTGCCTTCTTGCTTTGTAAAATGCTTTAGGTGTGTGTGTGTGTGTGTGTGTCGTGCATGATCTATATGAAGGCACCAGGCCGACTCACACAATAGGAGGTTTCCATGACAACCAGAGCTTCAGTGCTGTGGGGGGGGTGGGGGGGGGGGGGGGGTTGTGAACAGCACAGTGTAGGTCCTATAACCCCCTTTCTATCTATCTTTCTATATCTCCTCTGTATCTTGAATTTCTTTCAGTCCCTGTTACATTGTATGTGTGTGTGCTTGTGCATGTGGTCAGGTCATTTCCCCCAGCATGCGCTTCATTAGACTGCCAGAAGTGCTTTCTCTGTGGAAGAAAGAGGGCAGTGAGAAAGACATTTTAGCCCTCCAGGAGCAGCTCTAAGTGGGGCAAGGGGACTTGAAACAGCCCAGGTGTCTCTCTGGAGTCTTCAGACATCAGTGTTTGAAAGCAGAAAGCAGCTTGAGCTCGTTCAGTCTCTCTTCAGGCTCTTTAATGAGTGAATCTCTGCAGAAATGACAATACCTGCATACTAAAGCTTCTTCAGAACTCCTGTCTCCTTTCTCTTCTGATCTCATCTTGTCTCATCTATTCTTTTCGCTTGTCACAATGCTTTGCTTTATCTTTCTCTTGCCTTGTCTCATATTGTCTCATCTCACCTCACATCTTCTCATCACATCTCTTGCCAGGTGTCATCTCTGGTTGGCTTGTCTCATCTCTTCTTCTTTGGTCTCATCTTATCTCACCACAACTTTCTTTCATTTCTCATCTTGCCATAGTTTCTCTTGCTCTCATTTTGTCTCATCTCACCTCCCCTCACCTCTTTTCATCTCTCCTTATGTCATCTTGCATTGCTTTGTCTCATCTCGGCTCATCTCTCCTCATCTCACCTCCTCTTTTTATTCTTGCCTTGCTTTGTGTCTTGCCTTTGCCTCTCTTGCTGTTTTCTCATCTTGTCTCCCCTAACTTCTCCTCTCCTTTTTTGTTGCCTCATCTCATGTTATTTCTTCTCTTTTATCCCTTTTTCTTCTGTTCTTGTTTCATCTCATATCACCTTTTCATATTTTGTCTTGTCTTGTTTTGCCTTGCTTTTGTTTTATCTAACCTCACTTCTTCTGATTTTGTCTTTTCTCATCTCGTCTCTTCTCATCTTGTCTCATATATTCTTTTCTTGGCTCAATTCACCTCTCCTTTTCGAATCTTATCTTGCCCTGTCTTGTCTTGCCTTGTTTTGCCTTGCTCTTGTCTTACCTCATTTCATGTCTTTTCTCATCTCATCTATTTTCTTCTTATCTTGTCTCATCTCTTCTTTTCTTGATTCACCTCTTCTTTTTGTATTTTGTTGTAGTAAGGTTAGTTGATAAGGGAAGAGGGAGGCGGGAATCAGCGAATATTTAACACACTTTAATGATACAATAAACACAAAACGAAAGTAAAGTGGCAGCCCCTCACGGACGACTGCCGCAAACACATCAACATAACATAACGTAAAAGTCCAGGCCTGGTCCTCTCTTGTCCTTCACTGTCGTCACTCCTCCTTTTATCGTTTCAAACTCCTTCGTGATTAACTCGCTCCACATTTGTCTTGACTTGTTTTGTCTCATCTCACCTCACTTTGTCTAGTCTTTTCTCATCTCTTCTCTTTTGATCTTGTCCCATCTCTTCTTGTCTCGGTTCATCTCTTGTTTTTCCATATTTTCTTGCCTTGCTTTATCTCGCTCGTCTCCTCTCACCTCACTTCGTCTAGTCTTTTCTCATCTCTTCTCTTTTCATCTTGTCCCATCTGTTCTTGTCTCAGTTCATCTCTTGTTTTTCCATCTTTTCTTGCCTTGCTTTATCTCGCTCTTGTCTCTTCTCACTTCACTTCGTCTAGTCTTTTCTCATCTCTTCTCTTTTCATCTTGTCCCATCTGTTCTTGTCTCAGTTCATCTCTTGTTTTTCCATCTTTTCTTGCCTTGCTTTATCTCGCTCTTGTCTCTTCTCACCTCACTTCGTCTAGTCTTTTCTCATCTCTTCTCATCTTGTATCATCTCTTCTTTCTTGTCTCGATTTACCTGTTCTTTTCATATCTTGCCTTGTTTTGTCTTGCTCTTGTCTCACCTCACCTCACTTTGTCTTGTCTTTTCTCATCTCATCTATTTTCTTCTCATCTTGTCTCATATCTTTTTTCTTGTCTCGATTAATCTCTTGCTTTTGTCTTTTGTCTTGCCTTGTTTTGTCTTGCTCTTGTCTCACCTCACCTCACTTCATCTCATCTTTGCTCATCTTGTTTTTTCTCTTTTGATCTTGTCCCATCTCTTTTTGTCTCAGTTCATCTCTTGTTTTTCCATCTTTTCTTGCCTTGTTTTATCTCGCGCTTGTCTCTTCGCACCTCTCTCCATCTTGTTTGTCTTTTCTCATCTAGTCTCTTCTTTTCTCATCTTGTCTCATTTGCTCATTTCTTAGTTCATTTCACATCTTCTATTTGCATCTTGTCTTACCTTGTTTTGTCTTGCTTTTATCTCACTTCACTTCGTCTTCTCGTCTTTTCTCATCTTTTCTCATCGCTTCTTTTCTTGTCTCGATTAATCTCTTCTTTTTGCATTTTGTCTTGCCTTGCGGCTTTTCTCAGCTCATCTAATTTTTTTCTTGCCTTGTCTCGTCTTGTCTCATCTCATTTATTCTCTCGGAAACACAATATTTGCAAAACTTCATGTAAACAACTGAACTCACTCCTCGAATAAACACTAATAAAGTTGGAGGAAATAATTTCAGAAAATTGGGTCTCCTATGAAAGGCACCTCTCATAAGTCAATATGAACTCCTCATATCAGCCTAGCCCTGTTATCACTCACACACTGGGTTTTTCCCCATGGACCTAAATCAAGAATATATGAGACAGAATATCGTACCTTGTGGCCATCTTCAAGCAGCAAAAGACAATTACAGACATCTATATGAGATTACAGAGAGCTCTGGTTAGACCCAGGTGGAGGATTCGGCCCCTGGAGGCAGAGACAAAAGCAATAACTCCCTACACTTGACCTTGCCTCACTATCTTCACACACTTTACACACACACGCGCGCACACAACCGGTTAAATGACAGTGGGATTACTGAAATCTAGCATCTTTTCCTGTTCCCATGTGTAAAAGATGGTCGAAGAGGCAAAGGAAGCAGATGTTTAATCAGTTTAACTCAGATCGAGAGAGGAAGAGACCATTAGAATGACCCAGGACTGCAAAATTGATCCTGCATCTCCCATATTCACAGCCTTATGGAGGACGTTGAGCCCTGTTAGTGCCCTCAGTTTTGTCTGTTGTCTTTTTATTGACCTCATTACAATGCTGCCCGTGTTTGTATTAGTTTTCCTGTGTCTCAGAGGGTCGAGACCTTCGCCTTGAACTGTCACACACATAGATTACGCTTTATTTCTACTGGACACAGAGCTCCGCTGTCTAAACAGACACACTTGAGACAGTATTGACAAGGAAGTCTCCTGCAGTGTGTATTTGTATGCTTTTATTTGTTTTCTAGCAGCAGGGTTAGATGTTCCATAAATTATAAAGAAGAAATATGTGCAATGAAGCTCTATGTGACTCAAATTACTTTTTAATCTCTCATATGGATTGATATGTCAGTTTGATAAGTGAGGCAATAAACTTTACAATTCTTGTTCAAGAATGTTTTGTTTTTATTTAAAATGATCAATAGTGTGCTCTATTACATGTTTGTGTGTTCATGATGTAGGTCAGTGTGACTTATGTGCTTGGCTTTGTGTGTTTTTCGCAGTTCTCCAAGGAGAAGTACCTGCTGGAGTCACCCCCGGAGAAACTCAGGAAGGAGCTCGAGGAGGAACTCAAACTTAGTAGCAGTGACATGAGGAGCCATGGCTGGTACCATGGCCATATTCCACAAGAGGTGCGTCTGTGGGTCAAGTTTTGCTATTGTACAATGTTCACTGTCTCACACAGGCAGAATTTTGACTGAACGGCATAAGGTCTGGTCCACTTTGCAAACTATTCTAGCCTAGTACCACCCACTACCACTACTACCATCTGACTGACATGTAAAGCAACCAATCATGGTTCATTTTGTTTTTATGTACCATTTGAGGTGAATTTATGTTAAATCTATTACACTTATGCTCTAGTTTATTTGCTACTAAGAGCTTCAAACCAAAAGAATAACTTTCAATAATTTGATAGCACTGACCTCAAAAGGCTTGTTGCGTCATCCCTATACCTTTTTTTTTTTCAGGCAGACCATTGAAAACGTATGTGTCCCTGAAAGTTGTGTAAAGCTAGCCAATCAGATTTGAACTGGTGATTTCAGTCAGTGTTTGTGTGCAATATGCATCACATGTTCAGTGAAAGGACTTTGGGCAGTCTCTGGCTATGTTTCCCAAAATCCCAATCTGTTCCCTGAGCAATGTTTTGAAAGTGCCACTGTTTACTCTCTTCGAGGAAACCGCCTACAACTGACTTATAGTTGTCTCTGGAAGACAGCATTTTAACTTTAACTTTAAAGATTACACACTTCAACTTTGAGAACAGTGGATGTCAAAATGAAGTCCACACCATGATATATAAAAAACCAATGTGCCTTTTGTATATTTGTTTGTATATTGTATATTTGCTTGTTTTGTGCATGTTTATTTGGGTTTTTCTGTCAGTGTGTGTATGAGTGTGTTTGTGTCCTTTTTTGCACCATAGAGCCGTCAAACTGCAGCCCACGCTGTCTCTACTATGAGAGCAGCCATCTGGGCATTACCATAATGTATTCCTGCTCAAGCTGGAGTAAAGAGAAACTCCAGCCCTCTCTATTAAAACTATAGCTAGTCACCATGGCGATACGCCCCCATGCTGCACTTCTGACCTCACCAAATGTACTGTTGCGCCATCTGCTGGAGCAGAAGCACCCATCACATAAAGCATCTGTGGCTTTTAATCAACATTCTTTTAAAACCTACTTGTGTAAAACATACAAGTCGTTTCTGTTGATTCAGTTGCCTACAAAGTGAAGTAAAAATATATAAATGCAAATACCAGCAATAAACAAAATCAAGAATGCTGTTGATTACCACAGAAGGTCATAAACTTATGGTAGTGTGAGAAGTGGTTATTTAATGGTGCTCTGAAATGTTGAGCTGTGGTGCTCATGTGGGAAATGGCCAGCTCGCAACATTTCCATTAATAAACCCTCTTGATTTATTTGTCAACACAGGCTTCAGAAACTTTGGTTCTACGTAGCGGCGACTTCCTCGTACGGGACTCCCTGTCGACCGTGGGCGACTATGTCCTCACGTGTCGCTGGCAGCAGGAAGTGATTCACTGTCGGATCAGTAAAGTCCTGGTCAAAAGTGGACAAACCAAAATCCAGTACATGCTGGAGCATGAGAGCTTCGACTCTGTCCCCACACTGGTCAGGCACCATGCTGGCACGGGTCGACCCGTGTGCCCACGTACCGGAGCCCAACTGCTGTGTCCGGTCAACCGAACGCTGCCGCTAAGGTACCTGGAAGCGACGTTTGCTTTAGCTGGTGGGAGACCAGGATCTGCACATTCACCATCAGCCCAGAGGGGGGCGCACATCAAGAGACGTAGTGTTACTATGACAGATGGACTGACGACAGAGAAGTTAATTCCTCACAGGTAGACCTTTATCATCATCATCTTCGCAACTAATATGTAGCTAACTCATAGTGCCTTGTTTTGGTTTGTTTTTTGTTTTAGTGTTTTTAGTGACCACCAAGAGTTAAATCGTTTCAGACTCCCAAAATAACATAACAATTTGATTTGTTTGTTTGTTTGTTTTTAGACCATATTCATTTAGTGTTTTTAGTGACCAACAGGGGTTGAATTGTTTCAGAGTCCCAAAATAACATTATAATTTTTTTTGTTTTGTTTTGTTTTGTTTTGGACCATATTCATTTAGTGTTTTTAGTGATCACGAGAATTTAAATTGTTTCAGAATCCCAAAATAACATCATAATTTTCGTTTTGTTTTGTGTTGTGTTGTTTTGTTTTGGACCATATTCATTTAGTGTTTTTAGTGATCATGAAAATTTAAATTGTTTCAGAATCCCAAAATAACATCATAATTTTTGTTTTGTTTTGTTTTGTTTTGTTTTGTTTTGGACCATATTCATTTAGTGTTTTTAGTGACCACCAGGAGTTAAATTGTTTCAGAATCCCAAAATAACATCATAATTTTTGTTTTGTTTTGTTTTGTTTTTTTGGACCATATTCATTTAGTGTTTTTAGTGATCACGAAAATTTAAATTGTTTCAGAATCCCAAAATAACATCATAATTTTTGTTTTGTTTTGTTTTGTTTTGTTTGTTTTGGACCATATTCATTTAGTGTTTTTAGTGACCACCAGGAGTTAAATTGTTTCAGAGTCCCAAAATAACATTATAATTTTTGTTTTGTTTTGTTTTGTTTTGGACCATATTCATTTAGTGTTTTTAGTGATCACGAGAATTTAAATTGTTTCAGAATCCCAAAATAACATCATAATTTTTGTTTTGTTTTGTTTTTTTGGACCATATTCATTTAGTGTTTTTAGTGATCACGAGGATTTAAATTGTTTCAGAGTCCCAAAATAACATAACAATTTGTTTTGTTTGTTTGTTTGTTTTTAGACCATATTCATTTAGTGTTTTAGTGAAACAGTGAATTGTAGTAAATTATAGTAAATTGTTTTAGAATTCCAAAATAACTTTATAATATGTTTTGTTTGTTTTGTTTTGTTTTTTGTGTTTTGTTTTTTGTTTTAGTGTTTTTAGTGATTATGAGGATTTAATTTGTTTCAAATAACAAAATAACATAATCATTTGTTTTGTTTAGTTTTTGACCATAATTATTTAGTGTTTTAGTGAATTATAGTAAATTCTTTCAGAATCCCAAAATAACATAATTTGTTTTTGTTTTGTTTTGTTTTGTTTTGTTTTGTTTGTTTTGTTTTGGACCATATTCATTCAGTGTTTTTAGTGACTACCAAGAGTTAAATTATTTAAATTTTGAGTCCCAAAATAACATAATATTTATAAACATTGTATATATATATATATATATATATATATATGGTTTGCCCCAAATTATCACAAAAATTCTCCTAATCTTGAATATTTGATTACGTTCTTGGAGTTCAGGTGTCTCAGGCATATTGTTGGGTGCACAGTATTTTAATATGCCATATGCATGTGCCATAGATGCAGGAGTGATGTGCTCATGTAGGATGTCTTTTATTATCAGTGCCACCCAGTCTACAGAGCCAGATGAGCCTCAGACAGTCGAGCCAGTGGTGAAACCAGCGGAGGGCAGCAGCTGGTGTGTGTGTTTGTGTGTGTGTGTGTGTGTGTGTGTGTGTGTATGTTTATATGTGTGTTCACAGCTGGCACAGACCTCCCTCCCACTCACTCCTCCTCACTCAGTTTTCCGAACAAATTTGTCCACATAGAAACCCTTCACTTGCTTCTGTGCATGTCATCACAATAGCACTGAATGTGTGTAGTTTAGAAGGCTTGTAGCTGTGGTATGTTGTTTACCAAAATTAGAGGCCAAAAATGTATATATACTTAAACCTGAAATGTTTTGACATAAAAAATGAGGAATTTAAAAGCATGTTTGTCCTTTCCAGCCCCTCTACAGTGCACCATAAGGATGCCATGAGGAACTGCGCCATGAGCATGGATCAGATCCAAGAGTACCGCTGCCCACTGTCCCCTGTGGGGGAAGCACCTCTATCCCCTGCCTACAGCTCCAGTGAGTCCACTCACACTCTCATGCATGTATCTGAATATTTAATCACATTGATACACTGTAAAAAATGCTAACCTTCTACCTGATGTAACCTATAAAAATTGTTTTGTTGGTTTTTGGGGTCTGCTAGAATACACTTAAATGATTTCAAGTTAAAAAAAAAACATTATTTGTCTGATACTGTACATTCCTGCAGCACCTCTTTTCATCCTCTGCCTGAAACGCTCTGTTTTAGTTCCTGTGACTTTAAAGCCCGCCTTTCTGAAAAACCCAGTCTGCTCTGATTGGTCAGCTGACCCCAGTCTGTTGTGACTGGTCAACCGCTTAGAGCGTGTGTAGGAAATGTAATGCCCCTTACCATAATCTTCATTAGAAATGAACTTCTTTTGGCATGGACATTGTGCTTTGTAACTTTTCATATTGTTTACATGCACAAACACCTATATTACACACTAAAGAACAGGTAAAATAAAAAAAAGCATAATAGGTGCCCTTTAAGGGTTAATTCACCCAGTAATATCTGCTGTTTTATTTGTCTCTCAAGTTTCCCGCCACAGACATGGCTCAGGTGGGCGTGTCCTCGCTGTGATCCCGCCTTCTCCAGTGATGCGGCGCTCTAGCGATCCCCATCTCTCGCCATCCTCCTCCAATAACAACCTTCCCTGCTCAGACACGCCCCTTAGCACTCACTCCACGCCTGCCCATGGTTACCCATCCGAGAGTTCAGAGCAAGGCGGCAGCTACTGTGAGCTGAGACCCGGACAAGCCCCCACTCCCACCTGCAAGAGCTATGTAGAGAGGCTGAGGGTGGAGGAGGGCCAAAGCCCGGGCTCTGGAGCTCAAGATGGGGTGGAGGGCTTCATGCTCCCCCTGGTGGAGACCAGCTCCTCCTTCAAGCCTGGGAAATACCAGTCGACTCTTCTGCCAGCTGAGAATAAACCTCTAGAGATGAGCGTGTTGAAGAGGGTGAAGGAGCTGCTGGCGGAGGTGGATCCCAAAACAGCCGCCAAGCACATTACCAAGGCCGACTGCATGGTAAAAAAAACAAAAATAAATACACTGCCAACCGAAGAAACTGACACTCTTATACATTACATTAAAATTTACATTAATGTATATATATATATATATGTATATATATATATATATATATATATAAATATATATAATATACACACAACAGTTCTTTCTGGTTCTCGAATCTAATTGGCTGAGAGCTGTGCGATATTCTAGTGGTAACAGCACTCCTTTTCACCATTTTTATCACTCTGCTTAAAGCGACTGTCATAAATAAATATTTCTTATTTATTTACACACTCGTGCCGTCAAACTGTTGTATAAACACAATATCACACTCGTAGCCGTGCGATATGGCTGTATATCAGCACCCATGGTCTCTCTAATTTTTGTTACATTTTCCCTTAACCCCTAGACTAAAAAAGGGGAGATCGTAACAATTACCTATGGCCGAATCACAGCCGTGCTGATATAGCCATATCGCATGGCTACGAGTGTGATATTGCTTATATACATATATATACACAAACTTTTATGTTAGATTCAGTTAATCGTGCATAATGGATTTGACAGTACTAATATAAAGGTATTAGTTTAATAATACGTTAGTTATAATGACAATGCTTTATTTTTAATTATATAAAATTACGATATATTTGAATTTAATCAGTCAGTCAAAGCTGTACATGTTGAATAATACTAAAAAGATCGTTTTTTCAGGTCTGGTCACATGGTCTTAGTTATGGACCAGGCTCTGGATTCAACCTAATGCCCTTTTATATCTATGTTATGTCATTATTAGCACCCTTAACCACACCACACAACTTACTATAATTTACTTATTACTACTTATTGACACCTGATTAATACAGCAAATTGTTGTTTATTATCAAATTCTCAAGTTCCCTTTCCATATGTACACATTCATATTTCCAAACACTCCCAGAGAAGTACATTAACAGGAAAAAATGACTGTTAAAGCCCATGGCGGACAGATAGAATGACATTTTAAAGCTGACAACATTATTTGAGGCACATCTGATAAAGTCTGGACAGCAACCCAAACCTTTCATCTGTTTGTGCTCTCTGTGCTGTCTGCCATTAACATCTAAACCTTCAGGGTTAATAAACTCTTTCCACGCTGCTGTGTACCACATTCATCATGTCATGTGATGAGTTCAAGGCTAATTAAATGTCTTCTGTTCTGACTGTGAATATATTAGGATGGAAATAAAGGGGTGGGGTTGAATATATTGCTCTTGTAACTGTGTGGCCATCGGCAGGTTGCTAGGATACTGGGCGTTACCAAGGAGATGCAGAGGATGATGGGAGTGAGCTCGGGGCTGGAGTTGCTGACTCTTCCGCATGGACACCAGCTGAGGCTGGATCTGCTGGAGAGGTTAGAAAACATATACATTTACACAGATATCAAAATCTGGACGTGCCATAGACTTCAGTTGTTAAGTACTTTAGAAATCGACAGTGTGCATCAACAACCACTGACATTTAATTCTATTGACCAACAATTAATTCTATTCCAAGCAGCAGACAGACATTTTTAGGTAAACTATCCGTTAAAGATGATTTACAAAATTACAGATAAAGACAATCATTCAAGATGAAGCCATATAATTAAAAAATGAAATAAAGATAATAATTACACTTTTTATTAAACATTTTTCCTATTTTAGGATGCCTGTTATTGACTAATCATAAACTTAAAATACTTTTTAGTTACTTTTTTTGTTATGTAGTGTTTTAATTAACATTATTCTTACTGAGAGGGTTTTTTCTTCTTCTAAAAACACTTGTTGTTGACGTTCTTCACAAAAGTATATCTAGGTCAGAAACATGTTCTTTGAAAGAAATTAATACTTTTATTCAGCAAAGATGCATTGAATTGATCAAAACTGACAGTAAAGACATTTATAATGTTACAAAATATTTATATTTCAAATAAATGCTGTTCTTTTGAGCTTTCTATTTATCCAAGAATAAAAGAAAAAAAATGATCATGGTTTCCACAAAAATATTAATCAGTACAACTGTTTTCAGCATTGATAATAATCAGAAATATTTCTTGAGCATCAAATCATCATATCAGAATGATTTCTGAAGGATCATGTGACACTGAAGACTGGAGTAATGATGCTGAAAATTCAGCTTTGATCACAGAAATAAATTACATTTTACAATATATTCAAATAGAAAAGAGTTATTTTTAATTTGCAATAATATTTTGCGAAATTTTTACTGTATTTTTAAATTAAATAAATGCAGCCTTGGTGAGCTGAAAATAAACACACAGTGAACAAAGCAATATTCGTATAAATCTGAAAACAAACACATGCAAAGCAGTCCTTCATACTATGTTTAACAGAAATACAGTATTAGATAACAAAAAAAAAAAGTTTTCTTGCTTCTTGTACCACTGCAGCTGTACTGAATATATTTGGAGTGATCAGCTGTATCTACTTTCTTTGTCTCTTGTTCAATAGGTTTTACACCATGTCTATAATGATGGCGGTTGACTTGTTGGGTTGTACGGGCAGCACAGAGGAGAGAGCCGCCCTCCTGCATAAAACCATCCAGCTGGCTGCTGAACTCAAGAGCAACATGGGCAACATGTACGGATTCGCTGCGGTCATGAGAGCCCTGGAGCTGCCGCAGGTGAGAACGCACACCTCTCCTCAACAAACCACATGATTTCAGGTGTCAGTCATCTTTATAGCACAAATATGCAGGATGACTTAAAGGGATAGTTTACCCAAAAAAGAAAATTATCCCATAATTTACTCACCCTCAAGCCATCCTAGGTGTATATGACTATCTTCTTTTAGATGAACACAATCAGAGATATATTTAAAAATATCCTGGCACTACCAAGCTTTATAATGGTAGTGAACAGGGAGCCTGTTTTGAAGTTCAAAATAAATGTATCCATCCATCATAAAAATAATCCATACGGCTCCAGGTGGTTAATAAAGCCTTCTGAAGTGAAGCGATGGGTTATTGTGAGAAAAATATGCATATTTAAAACTTTATATACTAAAATAACTAGCTTTTGCCAGACGACCGTACGCATACTGCGCAAGTCGACTTGCGGCAAGTAAGTAACCTGTGACGCGATGTATGACGCAGGATGTAGGATTGTCCTAAGCTTAGACGCCTCTCGCGGTTTAAACAAATAGGGCTGGGCAACAAACTCAAGCTCCTCTTTTCTTATATCGAAATCCTCTGACATTTCTCTTAAAATTTCTTATTTTAGACTTCTAATTTGTGACCAGTGTTTTGTTTCGCTCTATCCTCTGAGTTTCTGCGTTCGTCATGCATAAGGTCAGAGGTTACTCTTCCGCCATAAATGGATGCGTACTGTTGTCTGCCAGAAGCTAGTTATTTTACTTTATAAATATTTATAAATATTTTTCTTACAAAAACCCATCACTTTGTTTCAGAAGGTCTTTATTAACCCCCTGGAGCCATATGGATTATTTTTTATGATCGATAGGCGCATATTTTTCGGCTTCAAAACGCCCCCCGCTCACTACCATTATAAAGCTTGGGGGAGCCAGGATATTTTTAAATATAACTCTGACTGTGTTCGTCTCAAGGAAGATAGTTATATATACCTAGGGTGAGTAAATCATGGGATCATTTTCATTTTTGGGTGAACTATCCCTTTAAGTGCCAAAGTTTAAGGGCCTCACACACTAAGCCGACGGCTGGTCTTTTGGGCTAGTTTTTGCGGTGTGTTTCACACGTCGGCTCTAATCGGGCTTACATCAGCGGCAGTTGCACAAATATTTTCATAACTTAGCCACCTGGAATGAAGAAAGTGATCAGCATGATTGATATTCAAAATGGTAAGCAAGTGCTGCTTTGTTTACGGTTTTTATATCTGCAGTCCTAGTTTCTCTTTTTGAATGATAAATATAGACTATTGATACCTACTGATATAGACAGTTATTTCCTTACATGCAGGCACAGAACGCACATGCTAGTTGACAGTCGCCTGTAGTACTTTTGGTGTGTTCAAGGGCAGCTTTTTGGCCCAGACGGATCTGACGCAAGGCGTTTTTTGCTTTTTTCACCCCAAATTCATTTGCGCCTCAGGAGTGCCACCTTATGTTTGTTTGCAATGAATTCTTACAATAGCAGTTAAATCACATTCCATTTCAGACACTTGTGGAAAATGAAGGAACAGATAGCAGGGGAAAGAAATAAGCCTGGACAAGTAGCAAACACGCATTAAAAATCCAGCAAGACATCAAGGAAAGAACAGAGACAAGAATATGTAGGCTCACAGGTTCAGATAGACAGACAGACAGACATATACATTCATGTTAAATGTTCTATGATGGCTGTTTAGATCTCACGGCTGGAGCAGACGTGGATAACACTGCGACAGAGACACACAGAAGGGGCCATCCTCTATGAGAAGAAACTCAAGCCATTCCTGAAGGCTATGAATGATGGGAAAGGTAAAGCAGAGTGTCACTCACTTTACAATGACAGTAATTAGTAATAAATTAAATGTAATGAATGTAATAAAAGCTAGAGAATATTTTATATCATATTATATTCATATTATTATTATTTTAATATACTCTTTCACTCATTTATTATTTTCATTATTTATTTTCAATTTATTCATTTCATTCATTATATTTTTATTTTATTTATCAATATTTTATTTAACATCCTCTCCTTGGGTCATTTTGACCCCCAAAATTCATTTTCTTTTAATTATTAAAAATGTAGTGTTCATCGAAGTGGTACAAGACCTTGTCAGTTTTGTCACACTTGAAATTAGAATACACACTAAAAAATTGACTCGATTCAAGGAGTTTTTGTGGTTGTAATAAAATAGGCTGACCATATGTGCCATTTTCCCAGGACGCATCCTGTCCAGGATTTCTAAGTTGCATAAAATGTCCCACTTTTGGTTTTGTTTTCATATTTGCGGAAGGTAATGACTGAAAAATAATTTGACCAATAGTGTGCATTATACATAATCGACCAATCGTGGCTTGCGAGAAGGCTGGATCTAGAGAGAACGGTCAAAGCATTGCAAATACAACAACATTTTATTGCATTGCATGAAGACTGTCAAGAAGAACAGTGGCTTGCACAGACCTCTATGTAGAAATCGCTTTCCTAAATCACGTTCTGGGGGCACATCGATATCAAGCCATTTTAGGCAATTTAGAATCCTGGACAGGACGCGTCCTGGAAAAATGGCACATATGGTCACCCTAAATAAAAAAAATAACAAATCCTTCCTTGCGGGTCAATTTGGCCCCCAAAGGAATGAATGGAAAATGGAAAATCATTGATATAATGAATGTGTTTTTTATATGTATTTTTAAAATACTTGCTTTATTATTATTATTAATCATTTGTGTGTCTCTATCAGAGACCTGTGTCCTCTCCAACACCTCTTTCCCTCACGTGGTGCCGGTGTTGTCCCTGCTGGAGCGCGGTGTGGCGGCAGGGGAAGCGCTGGAGTCATGGGAGAGTGTGGAGTCTGGTGTGGACGTGGTCATGAGTCACCTGGAGGCAGCGCGCACCATCGCTCACCACGGAGGACTGTACCGCACCAACACTGAGAGCAAACTACAGGGTAAACTATTAAACTGTGTTATACCTGCGCGGCTGCGCCTCAACTTGACTGCATTCCAATAGACTACAAGAGTAAAAAAATCCCATATGGATCCCCTCTAAAGGCATGCATACTTCTACTACACACTAAAAGTATGTATGTTCAGCCTCAGAGGTTGTCGGTTGGTTTTCAAAAGAATTAAATTAAAAAATGTATATATTTGTTGTGCACTTAAAAATTAATGGAAAAAATTATATATATATATATATATATATATATATATATATATATATATAAATTATATATTAGGGCTGTTAAAAGATTAAAATTTTTTGCCTACTATAGTGAAATTAAGCATACATTTATCTTGTTTAACATTTATTTTGTCATCATTTACTATATTCAGCAATGTAAACTATTAGAATGAAGAGTGATTCTCACAAATGTCCATGTACACCAAAGACCAAAAAAAACATGAAAAAGTGTACAGTATGTATACAGTGCAACAACAAAGAGCTTGTTTAGTGTTTGTTTGCGCAACAATATAACAGATTCAATATCACGCGTGCTTACTGTACGACTCCTGTATGTCACCGCAATTGTCTTTACCTTGATTACAGTCGGCATTCATCAAAATTTTACTAGAGAGACGCTGGTTTGCTTTATCCAGCCAAGAAACGCAGTTTGCATATCATCTGGCCAGCGGTTCAGTCTGTATTTCACACAGTGTGCTGCGTGAGGGCTCGCACTCTTCAGAAACAATCACAGAATAAATGAGAGCCCGTGTTTTAAAGCTAAACAGACACTGGAATGTATAATTCACTAAAAAGGCCGCAAGTCACTGTTCTCTCTGCCATCTCTGCCTGGTTATTGATGCAATTTTACGTAAACTTCAGTAAATAGTTTTAAAGGATTTTGAATTAATCGCATGCGTTAAGGTTGACAGCCCTGATTTATTGATTTTATAAAACGGTTATCACACAATACAAATATTAAAACCAAAAATGTGTATCAGTGCAACTTTCATGAAGTAAACGTTCACTAAAAGCCTTCCTTCTGCCAGAAAAAATAGTCCCTGACCGTGAACAGCAACAGAAGTTACATTATTACACCATTAGATGGTGGCAAAGACTGTCTTTATGAGTGAGTCAGTCAGTAGCGAAGACTTTTACATTGAAAAGACTGAATTGTTGTGAACATGGAATAAGACGCAACTAACAAATGCTTTGACTGTCAGTCACGGGAAAACCCCTTAACTGTTAAAAGGACAAGATAATACATTGGACATTATAACAGATTTTTTATTATGAACATAGGACTGGCCTGAAGGAAAATGCTAAATCTGAATGCAGGTAATAAACTCGCTCAATCAATCTCTTTCTCACAATATTCTATAATACAGTAAGCTTCAATGAACAATATCAATTGAGAACAAACAGTTTACGTTGCTAAGAGTGGTTGCTAAGGGTGTTGTGTAGTGATACACAGAACCGCTGGGTGAAGCGGTCATAGCCATGTTTTATCGTAAATCACAGCTATTGACCAATCAGAATCAAGGACAGGAACTAACCGTTTTATATATATATATTCACCTTCAGTTCATTTGTATAGCACTTTTTATTATATACATTGTTCCAAAACAGTTACATATTTTGCATTCATTTTGACAGGGTAATCTTTAACCATAAGAAAAACATCTTTATATAGTTTTATGAAAAAATGTTAATCTCAGATACTGTATACTGTCAACTTAATAAAAAGGAAATGGCACATACTGTGATTTGGATTGCAGTGCACTAGTCCTAATTTCAGAGAGAGTGTCTTACTGAAGATTTGATTGTTTTTATTTTATGTGGTGGTCTCTCTCTCTCTCCTCACAGATTTCCAAGAGCGGAAGGAGATTCTGGAAATCTTCTGTACAGAGTTTCAGATGAGGCTTTTATGGGGCAGCCGTGGCTCGGAAGGAAGTCAGGCCGAGCGCTATGAGAAGTTTGACAAGGTCCTCACCGCTCTGTCTCACAAGCTAGAACCTCCTGTACGACACAGTGAATTATAGCACCCCAACACCCACAAAATGGTATGATCCCTGACCTATCTGTCATTCCTACTCTTAAACCGGACCGTTATGCTTTTTGGGGGGAAGCTTTACAGGCAGAAATGGAGAACATGACAATGAGGGACTCATGCAAAACAAGGCACAAAGGGGGACAGGCTCTATGCGAGCATGATAGCGCCCCCTAAAGAACACAGAAGTGAACTACAGCAATGGAATGAAAAAGTCTAAAGCCAAAATCTCTTCTTCAGTGGTGGGACTTCAGCGGTGACCAAGGGCACTTCGTTTTCAAAAAGAGAGAATGTGATGAAGTTGACTTTAACCCAAATGGGTCTGAATCCTATTTTATGTGAATCCATGATTTTGTTCTCATCAGCTTGTATGTCAACAAAGAGCAAAGATGTCTTGCAGAGGTGACGCGTCTCCGTACCGGAGATGAGACTGCATCGACGTTACATAGTCACGATTTATTGCTGGAATAGACTGAACACACACTCACTTGTCACGTGTCTGAATGTAAGTTGCCAAATCATGAATTCAAACAGATATCTGCTGGATAAAGAGTCTTATTTTTATGCTTTTTTTTTTTTTTTTTTGGCTTCACTTTTTTTCGGTACTGTCATGGCTTTATCGATCGAAATGGAGTTGACAGTTACTGTGAGGAATTGGGCCTTCATTTTTAATGAGTGTCTAACAGATGCTCACATTCACACTCTCTCCAGGTTTGACAGCATTTCTCCTCACAATGCTTTGGTGTCTGTATGTGTTAGAGAAGAAGTGTAAGACAGAAGACATACTGTTTTCTTTCCTCTACTTCTGTCATTCTTCGGTTTTTATTTTTGTCTAAAGGGGTCATATCAAATTGTCCTTTATATTTGGAATAATAAAGTTCATTCTGTAACTTTTATAACTTAAAACTCCAGTGCAAAAAAGAGCATTTATTGAAACTAAATAGCAAAATTGGATTCTGACTTCTGAAACACAAGTTCATTAGCATATGACCGCCCACTTTACACATATCAACATTGCATATTGGGTGTGTAATAATGCTTTACTTCAAAACATCAGAAGAACTAATAATAGGGGTAAAACTGTGAAAGGGGTAAAATCCACCACATATTGTACTGTTTTTGGTTTTGTGTAGTATCTACAGCTCTGCAGATCCTTCAGAAGGATCCCAATGTTGGAACAAGTTAATTTTCAGTGTAAACTGTTCTATGAAACCGTTACATAGGGCGGCGTAAACTATATTAGCAAACCCATGGCTCATGTGTTTCTCATTTCAAATATGAAGGACATTTGCATAAAGTCTTAAAGGCACAGCAGCACAAAAACAGCCTGTTTAATTATCAATCAAAAAGAAAGTGAAAATACTCATGAAAAACTAAATTATGAATGGTTGGGGTTCATCAGAAATGCACTTCTGGAAAAATTAAAATAGTAAAAATCATGATATGACCCCTTTAATATCTTTCATGACAGACCATGCTAATCAATATGGCCATAGCAATGAGTTTTTAGCTTTCTTTTAGATGCATAATGTATATTCTCAATGAGACTGGATCACAATGAATGTCACTTTGTACTAAATTATTTAAGAGACCCATATAACCAAACATTACAGATCAAGTCCATGTCCGGATCATCCATCCATTACAAGTTAGAAAATACATCAATTCAAGTATTCAAAGTAATGTTATGGCAATAAGTTAAATCACAACCTGCTATATGGAGGCTCATTGTGTTGAAATGCTAATGCATATTGCTCATATTTAGGATTTGGAGTTAAACTAAAAAACTCCCTATTTTGACGCACCTGTTTGTCCAACAGATATGAATTATACCTCATATTGTGCTATTTATTGAGAAGAGGTGGGCTATTACTTTTCTAATAATCATACATATGCTTTCCACTTCAGCATATAATAAAAGAGCTAAAATCCCATAGACTTCAATGAGTGATTGGAGGGAGTGGAAATGGGCTCTTTTGATTTGGGCCAGCAAGTAGCCACCTAGCAACCACCCAAAACTCCCTAGCAACTGCATAGCAACACTATGACATCCTGCTGGCGACTTTTGTACGAGCAAATACCACCATTTTCATCAAGTTTCTGCAGGAAAAAAAAAGTTTGAAAGAGTTCATCTAATAATAGCAACACATTCATTAACCCTTATTAGTCCAATACTGTTTTCATATTCTTGTAGATTTAGCCAAACAAAACCCAAAGTCACATACATATACCTCTGTCGGCAGTGTAAATGTTCTACCCTTATTTCTGGGTACCATAAAGAGAAAAGTTCTACGTATCTGGTTCTAACGCGATCTATTGTGTATCATATACAGGCTGCTATACTTCACACCCAGTCTATCAATGCATACTTCCAGGGAATTTTCTGAAGGTGTTTTTTCAGGTATCTTAATAAATGCACATCTGAAAGTAGATGATGCTGTCTGTCACAGATAGGGGAGCTTTATGGGATAAAAAGTGGATCGTATGCAATTTCACTTTTAGCCAGAAGAGGGCTCTGTTTAGTAAGCTAAAAACAGTAAATGGAAGCAAGTTTTGAACCTTTTGAAATTTTTTTAATAAGGCCTGCTGGTCTAGGACTGTAACTTGTGTTTGGTTTATCTACTGTAAAGGTAAACTATTTCGTTTTGTAAATAGTTACCCCTAAACGGTCGATGATAGACGAGGTGGACGAGGTCACGTGATTGCATCCTTTTATTATGTGCTGTACATACTGGTATGTCATGTTTTGCACTCTTTTTTCAAAAAATAAAATACAGTAAGCTTGTGTTCTTGTGATTTTTGCTCCTAATATTGTCTATCTATCTATCTAGCTACCCTGCTGTAATCTTCAGATACATTTATTTGCTGCGCTAAAATGACTTAATTTTAAGTCATTTAATTTTAAGTCTAATAATCGTTGATGACGTTCCAACTCTTAATTGAATGATCAGTTCAAATCACATCATATTCAATAAGTGATTGTTAATAACATTGTTTAAATAGTTTTTTCTTATTATTAATAATATTATTATTTATTTAAAATATATATATTTTTAAAAATTATATCACTGTTGTGCACTTCTAGGTTTCGGACGTCAAAGTGAACAGAATTTAAATAGTGTTAAAACTAGCTCTACAATATGACCACAAGGTGGCAGCAGTGTCAAGATAGAGCGCTGATGTGCAACATTCAACTCCATTCAGCCGTAGTGACGTCAGTATTATCAACTCCCTGCATTTTGACCCTACTTAATAAAATAATTTTAATGTGTGTTTGATGTAGACACAAGATTAAGTGTGTAATTACTAAATATATATATATATATATTAGTGGTCATATTATGTTTGTGAATTTCTAGTTTTGCTATTCTACATCTGGGCCAATCAAATCTAACCCTTTGAATGTAGTTTCCATTCATAAAACTTTCATAAAATCTTTCCAATTTTTTTTATTCATCAAAGTTAACAGAATATGAATATGAATAATGATGAAATATTAGTGTGTGTGTGTGTGTGTGTGTGTGTGTGTGTGTGTGTGTGTGATTTGTATAATGACATGGGTATTACACTAGTATTACAACGTAAACTTGGTTTATGAGCACATTTCCTGAGTCCTCGTAATTAAAATGAATTTAAAAACGTATTAAACAATGTAAAAATGTTAAAAATGCAGCAAGTTTTCTGTGATGGCAGGTTTAGGGGTAGGGTTAGGATTTGTACAGTATAAAAACCATTATGCCTATAGAATGTCCTCATAGGTGTGTGTGTGTGTGTGTGTGTGTGTGTGTGTGTGTGTGTGAGAGAGAGAGAGAGAGAAAGAGAGAGAGAGAGTGCAGTTGTGAATGCACTGCGACATAGAGCATGCGTACTGGCTTTGAGTTGTCGTGCGTCAGGCTAAAGTGACTTCACCAAGACAAGATGGTGGCTACGGAGGGGGGGTTGCAGTGAAACCATGATGCAATCTCTCAGTGTGTATGTGTGTTTGCGTGTGTATGCACAAACACTTGCACTATGTGTGTTTGTGTCTGTGTGTGTGTGTGTATGTGTGTGTGTGTGTGTGTGTGTGTGTGTGTGTGTGTGTGTGTGTGATGTCCCCCGCACAGCTGTGTCAGTCAGAGAAAGGTCTACCAGGCACTGCTGGTAGAGCGGGCACACTGACAGAGACACAGGGACATGAAGAACTGAATGCCCACTCAGCACACAAAGACACGCTGAGCTGCCCGTCACACGCCACTGTGTTCAAAATATTGGGGAAATGCAGATTAAAATCTTTTATTGAAGGCCGCAGTGGTCTGTGAACTAAAATGACAAGTCACATAATAGCATAAATACACACTCTGCTCTGAAAGAGAACAGAACCTTATCAAAGCTGGATAATATTATACAATATATTAAGAGACAACTTGTTTGGTGTTTTTGTAAACATTAACAAGATTCTGTATTAGATTTCATGTGCTCATGACTAAAACCAATGCTAAAATATACCACTGAATTTGATAACAGAAAAAGTTGATCAATTTACCTGTGAATATTGAGTTAAATATTTATCTGTTCTTTATTAAATATTAACACAGATTAATATTGTATTAAAAATGGTTTGTGTGTGTGTATTTATACAAATATATACATTTATTTTGATAACTAAAAAAACTTTGTAAAGTTGATCACCTTTACCAAAGAATATTGTACATGGCATATTTCATTAAATAAAAAATAATAAATATTTAAATATTTCATTTTGAAGCTGATGAGCTTTACAGAGGAATATTAAGTTGTACATGGCATATATTTTATTAAATATATATATATGTAATGTATGTATATGTATATATTAATAATACATTAATATATATTTAATTATATTAGTATATTTTAATATTTTGATTATATATTTATGTGACACACACACATATAGCACTGACTCTGCAAACAAAACAGAATATTTAAAACAAAAAATAAATGGAAGTTCAAGGTGAACTTGTCATTCTTCTGCAGTATTATAGTATGTGACTTTCTATTTGTTTTTCAATCTTGTGAAAATGCTTTTTGTGTGCCTCTGGGCTATTTTTGGGTGAAGTGTTTTTCAACACAACAGGGCTCTGGGGTTGACATTACTGTTCTGAAAATGCCTCAAATCATGTTAAAGCAGCTGGAGGAAGCTGTGACATGCAGTTTTAAACATCAGCATCTCAGATTACTTTGATTACATTTAATATTTGTGTCATTATGTTGTTGTTTTTTTTATTTATTTCACTCTTTCTCTCTCTTTTTTTTAGTGGAAAGAACTGATTTATTTACAGACGGATCCGCTTGTGACAGCACAGGAACAGCCTGTCATGTCCTGAACGACTAAGTACATGTAAAGTGACTGGATTACATGTCTTGGTGCTTTAACACTTTGTCATCTAAATCTAGAGCTCATGCCGCATCCACCACACAGACACACACACTTGTTCACACACATACACACCACTGAACTCATATCACTGTCAGTCGTGTGCAACCTGCAAAGTTAACAACTGTGCTTTTAAAGAAAATACAACAGAGGCTAGGATATCTAAATTCAAGTCTACATCTCCCATCCGTTTGGTTAATCATGGTTATATGTTAAAAAACATATGTAAGTGTACACATACCAGTGTGATAGTCCAAATTCATTGTGATAAATAGTATTTTTGGAAGTCAGTCCCAAGTGTCCCCTCATGTGACTCTCTGTGGCCCCAGGGCCCCCCTTGCCCCACAGACTTCACATTACCACATGAATGGCCGGCTGCAAAGGGCCAGTTCAGCCTCGGACGCCAACAGAAGGCAGGAGATTTGCAATTCAATCTGCTCCTAGTCGGGACAGACCTGTCACCAGTGTGACAGAGGCCGAGGGGGTGGGGGACCACCGCATCACTCCACCATACATCACGCTTTCCTGAGGAGACAGAGGGAAGGTTCAGACATTATGTCAACATTTAAATCATATTAAAAATATTCATTATAATGAGCAATATAATAGCTAGACGTGTAGGCATTGTTACACTACATCAGGTAAATTGTCAAAAAAAAGAGCCTTTTCAGCAGAATTTGAACAGTAAAACAATTATGAAACACAAAACAAGTCATAGAACCACAAAAATGTAAAGGTCATATGGGAAACTTGCTGTGGGCAAAAGAAATTGTAATCGATAAAATCTATAGAATTAAAAAATTGTTGAGGCCAAACTGTAATGAGTAAAACGTGATCAACTATTTAAATATATACACAGCTAACAGTTAAAATTAAAAGCTTAATATAATATAATATAATATAATATTTCTTAGCTGTAGAACCTGAAATGTTTTTAATTATTCTGCAATTTAATAGTATAATTCACATGACAGCCTATTTTCTAGATATTTTATTAAATATTTTTTACAGGTAATATTTTAGGTAAACTTTCAATCAAAACATTTTTAGTTCTTTATAATGTGTAATAGAGCAAATACCCAAAGAAGAACCAAGGCTTGTCTCTGAATAAACACACAGAAACGCCCTCTACAGTAAAATGGTCAATGGGTTCCTCAGAGGAATATGTCATTTCCGGTGAATGTGTGCGATTCTTTCCGGGTTCTGCAGCAACATGGCAGCGCCCTTAGGTCTGCACCTGGAGTTTGGGTTTGTATTTATCGCTTTGTTTATAATTCATCGCATTTGCCTCGTGTTCCAATGGTTACATTAATGCACCTAATGCATAATAACTCTTCAAACCAATTAGACAGAAGCTTTATCGATTGGACCTGGTTAATAAAGACTGTTATTTCTTTAGCGGTGTAACTGCAGTGATGACAAGAAAACCCGGTTTAAATGATAAAGTAACCAATAGAGCAACGCGTGCTGACGGGGTCATCAGAGCTGTCAATCGTGCAGGTGTCGCGTGCGCTTGAAATTAACTAGAATAATAATCTGCTTCACTTTCTTAAACTGATAATAATCGATGTTGACGTAAACTCCTTTTGGAGAAGCTTTGTTCTTAATAGAAATTAGGTTTCCTGATATTTATAAACAAGAACAATTGTTACATCAGTGGGGGGATGTTTCAAAGCAACACTGAGAGAAATATCAGCCAGAGGTGTTCCTCTCATGCCAGAGGTTTTAGACATTTTTTTTTTTTTTCAAAAAGATTGATCAGAATTCTTTTTTTTTTTTTTTTTGACAGTACTTAAAGGGATAATTCACCCAAAAATAAAAAATTCTGTCATTTACTCACCCTCAAGTTGTTCCTGTATGAAAACCTGTATGAGTTTCTTTCTACTGCTGAACACAAAAGAAGATATTTTGAAGAATGTTGGTAACCAAACCATAGACTTCCATAATTTTTTTTTTTTCCCATACGATTGAAGTCTCTCTAAAACATCTTTTTTTGTGTGTTCAAGAGAAGAAAGAAATTCATACAGGTTTGGAACAACTTGAGGGTGAGTAAATGATGACAGAATTTTCATTTTTGGGTGAACTATCCTTTTAAGTAGCATCAGTGTCTTTTATATGATATGATATTTCCATTAGTAGTGGATTATAGATGTTCAGCTGATGGGGAAATGTATACTTCTAACTTTTATGGGGTTTTCCCCCATTTTGCTCGCTTTTATTATAAAAGGTAGTTTACTGAAAAAAATGGTAACCTAAAATGTGCTTCATGTGGTAATATCTAAATTAAATTAATTGATTTTATTCAAATAAATGCTATTTAACATTACTGAATCAACCTAAATATATTAGGTTACACCAACAAAACTTAAGGTAATGGTAAGATGAGGTAGAAATAGTTCTTAAACGTGACAATTACAGGTTACAACATTTTACAGTGTAGACATGAAGATGGGAAATAATCTTGGAAGAAGCAGGAATGGAATTTGGAAAGGTTGCCAGCTGGATTCGAATCCAATAAGCTCCACTACTTAATGTCAGATCATGCACGCTAACTGCTTTTATCACGGCACAACCTTTGGACAATTTTTCAGTATTTCTAAGGAGAAACGTAGGCTAGGTTTGGAATGAAATGCTAGCAGACTGCTCACTACAATACTGTCCATTATACAATGAACACTATATTTTAAAAATGAAATGTAAAAACAGTACAGCTTAACAATAAGCATTTCAATCAGTAGTACGTGATTTTCACATAACCTGATTACATTTTGTACATCACTTCATTGTGCAGTTCAGTTAAAATCTTGATTGTGGTTGTTGCTTTTTTGATACAATCTTGTGATAAAATGTTTTAATTCACTCATGCGGCAGTATAATGAGTGAAAAAGATGTTGTTAAAAATGAAAAGTTGGGTTGACAGTGCCCTCTGTTTTGACAAATATCATAGGCCGTCAGGTTATATGCATACAGAAAATTGCATACTGTGCATAGTATATTACAGAAATAACTCTAGTATGTTATTTCAAACATAGCCATAGAGTGACCGAGAATGTCGATTGCATCAGAGTGACAGAAAGGGAGAGCATCTCAAAACAACTCTTGGCCAGAATTCGTTGGGTGCAGAAAAATGTTGCATTTGGTCAAAGTTCTCACTGCTTTTAAGTCGCAACAGAGTCCTATGTGACTGTCTATGGACAGAGGTGGTGTTTGTGAGTGGCCTTTCTGAGGCTGGCACACAGGCTGGCTTCTCTAGGGTACGGGCTAGGGTACGGGCATCTCGCCAGGCCTGGCGATCTGGAGGACAACTGGGCATTCTCCAGGAGATGTGAGCTCTCTTTATTGGGTCTGCACCTGCTACATGAGTCCTACTCTTACTTCATGTCCCTATCTGTTTTTTTTCCCCCCACTGACATGCACCTTCCCTCGTTCTTACACAGATTTCTGTTACTTACTGAGTTTTCGCATATTAAATTGGTTAGGTGAAAGTAAAGTAAAAACCTATGAACAGTATACTGTGATGTTGTCTTCTTTGAAGTAGATCTGTTTATGTGCACAAATTCATTAGAATTTGGGTGTTATGTAAGTTATGTAAATTACTTTACAAAAAAGGAATTTACCACATTCATACTTGACTAATCTTCAATAGTGTCAGATGTATAAAATGTTAAGGAAAAGAATCAGATGGGGTTTCTTTTTGTCATGGACTAGATGTTAATTAAAACCGCATGGGGGTTACTGTTAAATGATTTTGGAAATGGGAGAACCTTCACTGAACATCATTATTGTTAAAAGCTCTACCTGTAAGAGGCTTTAACAGCATTATATACACTGTATATTTTCTATTTTAGAGGAGGAGCTGAACTTCTGTTTGATGGAGTAAAGAATCATCATGTGACACTCCCTGGCCAATCAGATCCCTGTAAGTATGGAAAAATTGTTCTGTTGTGTTTGTGAAGTTTGCTAATGCAGGTATCACTGTTACTATTACTCATTATTGGAACGAACCCCTAACTCTTAAGTATTAAAAGCATATGCTGCGTTCACGCCATTTCATAATTGCGTAAATAAAACTCTGCTTTCGAATCGCTCTCGCGGTATTTGATGTCATACATCGATCGGTCTGCACAGTGCCGCTTCAAGTCAAACACGCCTTAAATCTGCAGTGGTCAGGCGGTACAGCGATCACATGATACAAGTTGTAGCTCTCCAAAATTATGAGTTTACAAGTTCTACATGCACGTGAAGGCTTTTTACAGTTCGGTAACGGTAATTACGATAATTACAACATGACATGAACACACCTATAGTTCACCCAAAAATGAAAATTCTGTCATCAGTCACGTCCGGTATAGACACAGTGTAAAGCAAACAACCAAGCAATGCCCTAGCAACCACCAAGAACACCTCAGCAACCACATGGCAATATACTAAAACACATTCAGAATACCTCAGCAACTGCATAACAACACAAATTTTGCACGGTCAAACGCCTCATATGTTGTCTTCAGAAAATGTGAAAATATAGTTTGTTACTCTTTTCTTAAAGAGTTAAGATTTTGCTGTGTTCTTTTACATTGACGTTGTATGAAAGATAGAGACTTTTATCAGACTTCAAATGTTTATCACTTTTTCCAGTGCTTTACCATTGTCAGTGCTGATGACTTAATTAGCTCCAAATATCTCTACCCTTTCTCTTTCAATACCAGAGATTCGGATGTAGGATTCACTTATTGGCCTTATGCCCTGCTAGAACTAAAGGATGCCTTTTTTTCCTCTGGTACTCCTATAGAAGAAAGCCACACAAATCATACCAAATTATGTGCCTCTTTCTCCACATCTATCTCTTTTATTCTGCCGTCCCTCTGCCTGATGCCCCTTTCCCATTCGCCTCCTTTCCTCCCCTGACCTCTCAGAGCCCTGGTTCACACGCTTCCCTGGACACCTTTTCTTCCAGCCAGTCCTGCTTTCACTCTGACATTGGGCCAATGGCAAACCAGTGCCGGCCTGCCATCACAAAACGAGTTTTTTCCCCCTCCACCCCTCCCTCAGCAACAATGGAGCTGAGCCCCTTCTCCATACATCCCACCTCCCCCTCAACCACCAACATCTGTGAGCCTCCCTGTGCCCAGCCATTCTTCCCCTAACTGCTCCATTATTGGGCCCCTTTCACTTGTAAATGCAGCCAGTGATACTGTTGATGGATCTTTTATGCCTAGTGCTGGGGTCACAGGAAAGGTATGGAGAATGGAGGGCCAGTAAAGGAGGGAGGGACAATTGTTACAAAGCACTAAGTCCTTTTTGTGTGCAGTCATTTTTTGAGATGCCTGACAGTACAAATGCCTCACTTCTACAAACACCTCGCATTCCTACGGCTTCCTGGTGGGACATTTGGGTGAAAGTAGTAGGGTGTTTGGTTGTGGGGGAGTGCTTGTATTGCCCCCTGTACTTAAGCAGTGAGTGGGTAACATGTTCTCTGCCATCTCTGGATTGGAATGCAAGTCATTTGAGAGCCATTAGTGCAAAAGATGGATTGTTAAGCGAGACCTTATATCCCATGCACATGCTCAGAAGTACCTGGAAGAATTCTAGTTGACATTTTGGGATAGGATAAGTGTTTAGTAGATGATGGTGATATCTGCTGAGCAGGGAGGAGATTCCCAAACTTCATCTGACTAATCAGTGTATCAGTAGTTAGGATATAATATTCCTTTGAGCTTACCACATGGGTCATTTTCCACACAGATTTAGTTTGTGGGTTATAGTACCTTTCTTTCCCTCAACTGGTTAATTCACACATTTAAGTTGTTAATAATGAGTTCTGCAAAGTCAACCCGGTAACTCAAGAAGGATGATCTGGTTGTTTAATAGGACAGTCTTTTTAGCACGGATGTGCAAAAACTTTTAGGATTTGCTGAGATTTTTGTGGGGGCCTGTTACTTTTCCTGGCTCATGGACAGTGTTCGTCCTTCACTTGGAGTCTGAGTTGTATTGAAAACGACTAGAACTTTTGGTCAAGTGTGTTAGTATTTTGCATCCTTGTCCCAGCTCAGAGGTTGCAAACATTCAAATCTATGTGCACTTTGGTGGCCTTGCCAAACAACAGAAGGGTCAAGCTCCATGGAACCGGAGTATCCACGACAACCTGTCCACAAAAGTGGACGGCAGGAGAGAATGTGGCCACCGAGACCTCGCAGGGGCCTAGGGGATGACCTTAGAGCACATTTGAAGCCCTTAGTCTGTACGTGTGTTTGTGGGCATGATTTGAGTATGTCACGGATGGCTGGCTATGATTGCTAAGGCTGACACTGACGCTCTACACTAATCTCTCCTAAATTTTCTGTCCACTGGTCTAGACCCTTCTTAGTGATTGATGAGTAGTGCAGAGCCCCCCGCTGCCGGACACACACACATGATCATCATAGAAACGCCAACCCTCATATCCCCAGCAAGATGAATGACTTCATTCCCTCCCACCCAAAGATAGTGGTGATAATGATGATCATCATGAAAAGAGAAAGGAAACGGAGAGAGTTAGCCAGCCACTATGCTACACAGGCGCCGCCACCCTCCCACGCAGGCTTTATCCCAGCATGCACCTGTCTGCGGTGACGCATACTCCCCCCTCCTAGTCATGTTTTCCCTCGGTCTCTTCCTACCTCACCACAACCTATCCAGTCCTTTTCTTCTTTCATTCTTCCCTTATCCCTACAAAAAAAAGAGGGCGAAAGAAACATGGGGCATCTTGTTGACCCCTAACTCTTTGCTCCTGGCTCACATAAACCACCCTTTGTACGAAGTAGGAGACTTTTGCTTTTTTGTTTTCTTTTCAAGTTCTCCCAATCAAAGGACTGATGTGGCTGAAAGTGATCACGTCTGTTTTTCGCCCCTGCTTTTGGTACTAGTCAATATTCATTGCGGTAGCGTAGCACTGAGGCAAGCATCACTCTTCTTTATAGGTTCAGGATTGTGGGCTAGCTGAGCTGCAAGGTACAACGATCGTTACACAACTGAAGAGGCTGACAGCGATCCAATTAACCTGAAACAGCCTCTGTTGCTCGACCCCTTCCTCTCTCCGAGAAGCACGCCACACGCTTACAAGCGCACACACTTGTACGCATTGGTGCTGACATCTCTGAAAGCTTCAGTTCTGGTGGAAACTTGCCCAGTCAAGAGTATTGTATAGACCCTCGCTCCTGCACCCACTTGCCCTCTTCTTTCGTCCTCTTGCTAATTTGTCCTGGTCTAATTATACATGCTTGCATAGCCAGTTAGCTATAGCACAATGGCACTAGCGACTATGTCTTCTGGTCATCATGTGTCCTCAAACCCATCAAGGGTTTCTCAACCCCCCTCATGGGTTCTCTGGTTCTAGTAACCATTGCACACCCTGCTGCTTGAATTGAGATGTGTCAGTAAAACATCTACCGCCACACAGAGAGTGTGAGAGGATGGCGTTCAGTGTTAAATGTTGCCAAACACCTCAGTTAATGGACCTCCTTTAAAAAAAACTGTTCCCTTATTGGATTTATAGCCAATATCTATGCTGACACGCATAAGAAAACCTACACAGTCATTGCCAGTTATCCTGTAATGCACCTTCAAATATGTCTTAGGATTATATAAAATGAAATTGCTTTGAAGTCTTGTGATTATATTTTCACCCTATTTATTTCCAAAGATTCAGGTAAGTTCTAAAGGTTGTTGTGTATGTTTTTTTTTTTTTCCACACAAGGATTAAATATATTACACAGGGATCATCAGCAGTATGGATGTTATACAGGTGATTCTACCCATGTGTTCGGATAGGGTGGGCAGTGCGGTAGTTATTTTTGATGTTTTTTCAAAGCTCCGTCTCTGATGTCACATTTCCAATAAGCGTAATGACTTTTCATATGGACAAACTAGTGATCTTCAAGAATACAAAATATGGAAAATGCGCAATTTGCGTGCCCAGCCTTATGTCAACCACAGCACACTCGCAAACAGTAAATTCAAACTCCTCCCCAGATCAAATGGAAACATCTCTCTTTTTTCCTTCTTTCTCTCCCCCTCTTCCTCACTCTTTTTCTGTCTTTGTCTCCACCACCCCTATGAGCCAGAAACTGGTATGTTCCAGAAATGGACGCTGATGATACAGTGTTGATGTTGGACATACCGACTTCTCCGCCATGTTGGGCAGCGGAGCTTCATTGCTCACACACACATGTACAGATATAAAACAATTATCATCCATCATCACATGCTAGAATTATCACAGAACACACAACACAAATATTGAAGACTAAACTTCATTGCCCTTCCATTAGTAGAATGACAACCACTACCTTTGATTGGATAAAATTTGCATGGCTTCAGGAGAAAATAAAATGTAATTGTTTTACAACACCCACCATGCACCAAGACATTCTAAGTTAAATTTTTTAATTTACGAGACATTTTTGTTTTTGCTTATCATAGGTATACAAACGTCGGCTTCTAGCACATTTTGTTTTTGTGGGGGGTGCAGACATCCTAGATTTCATTTGAATTCACATTGGCGCCCTGGGTTTCCATCCATCAATCATCACCCCCCCCCCAATAGATATACGGCATTTCGGTGCTAACCTCTTGTATTGTAAAACCTACCTATTCCAGTCACGTTTACCTGGCCGGTGCTTTCAGGCTGATACGGCTACAGTTAATGGCGTCTCTGTGTTTACGAATATGAATTTAATCTGCATTACCGCTGTATTTTCAGTGGCGCACTCAAAAATGACAAGTCTATTCTTGATACACCTCCGTTAAGCCTCCCCCACCTTGCGTTCGAGGCTCTGTCGCGTCACATCGACCGTGGGGCTGGCTCACTGAACTCTGACCTGTGAACTTTGACCTCTGTGGTACTCTTACAGGGGACATGAAGCAGCTGCTGGCGTGGATCCGAGGGAACATGCTGAAGGAGCGCCCAGAGCTCTTTATGCAGGGCGACACTGTGTAAGTATACACACGCAGATGCACAGTAAATACGTTACCGATGCAGGATGATGCTCAGACAAACATACACGCGCCGTAGACACACTCGTCATAATTGCAGTGCTACGTGTTTACTGCAGATTCGCCGTGAGGTCAAGGAGGTAGAATCACACCACATTTCCTTTTGTGATTTGCCCAGTGACGATAAAATACTTTACTTTTTTTTTAATACATCAGGTGTAAGAAATTATACCTTGCTTCCTCAGCCCTGAAAAACAGTGTGTGGATTTTTTATTTTTTTGAAATTCTGATGATGATGCTTCTTTAGCAAAATTTTGAGAGAGAGAATCATCATAAATGACCTTTATTGCAATTACCAGCATGGACTGCTAACTGAAAATAATGAAACTCATTGTGGATAACTGCAGTAAACCTCTGATACACAGTGTAGTCTTCAATGGCGTACAAACCTCACTATTGACTATTTAGCCGTGAGGGGCCACCCCTTCACCTACATTAGCACCTCGTACTTCAAATATAAAATAAAATATAAAATTCCTTTTTTTCTTTTTGTCATTGGCAGGTGTTAGTGGTTGGAAACAAAGCAAAATCCAAAGTGATATTATTGTTATATTGTGTATATAATGCTGTATTGTGATATATTGTATTGATTTCTGTAATTATAAATATTGTGGTAATCTTTGTGAGAGGTTGTTCTATGCATAGTCTTCATTGTGTTTCATCTTGCAAGTGTATGTATGTACGAGAGAAGCTCATTCATTTAATGAACTGCGGATGCAAGGGTCTTAGAAAACCGCAGCACTGGCGATTTTCATTGTGTATAAACAGGCTGCGTTATATTATCAGAGAGCTGCTTTACTGTCATGTTTTAGTGTAGCTCACATCACTTACATGAGCTCTTCTTTTTGACACACACAGTAGACCTGGGATTCTCGTATTGATTAACGATGCAGACTGGGAACTGATGGTAAGACTGTGTGTGCGCGTGTGTGTGTATGTTTGTGCGTGTGTGTACAGTTCCTCAATCACTCCTTCCACTCTCTGTTTTAATGGCATGCTCATTTTAGGTCCAGTGTCAGCTTCCCTTCATTCATCTAATGTACATAAAGGTTGTGCTGGGTTGTTCTTTCAGGAAAACATGTATTGGCATCAGACCGTAATTTAAAGTAACACAATCAATTGAAAAAAGTCAATGTCTCAACAACTGTCAATGATGACCAAAACCTGCAAATCAAGTGTTGATTCAAAGCTGCAACTCTTTCTAATAATTGCTACAATTTAAAATAAATATATACTTTTTTCTGTCTATGCATTAGTTTTTGAAAGATGATATTTATGAGCCAAATGTTATTTTCTTTTATTGTGTGTGCATCCATATCCCTTGCAGGGTGAATTGGAATACCAGCTTCAGGACCAGGATAACGTTGTCTTTATCTCTACACTTCATGGAGGCTAACTGACTCTAAAAGAAGCACCACACCCATACAGAAGCCCCTCCACCCTTCAAAAGGTCAAATATCAGATGATCCATTAACAACGCCATTGGTGGCCGCTTTCAATCCCAGCTGTGGCTTTTTCGATCAATCCGGTGAAAATTCTTATTTTGGTTTTAAGTCCAATAAAACGTAACATCACCAGGAATCTGGCTGCCGAGGGATATTCACTGTCCCCTGTACCTTACAGGAGCGTGGCGGGGTTACGATGGGGAGCAAGGGCTCATTAGGAAGGTCACTCTGTCTAGCCAGTGTCCAGATGGATTCTCTTGAGACATGATGGACCGGTTGCCCCATGTCAAATGGCTCCGTTATAATTTTCATTAATTTTCTGGTTGATGCCTTTAGAGTTGCCAGTTGTATGTTTACTATGCAAGTCCATATTTTTTATTTTTTATCTGAACTAATAAATATTTTGTAAGTATTTCCACAATATTGTTTTATTTGCACTAATGTGATTTTAAATTTAGTGCAATAAAAATAAAGATATTTCTGCAGTCCAGTATGCATTAATGTTTTATATTTGTCATAAGCTTAGCAGGTTGATTATTTGATATTAAATATTTATGTGAGGACAAGAGGGTTTTATTACATTCCTGCACTTCTTGTAGACTGCTATAGTATACCTGAAAGTAGTCCTAAGTCTACCTCTAAATATTATTTTGAAGCTTTGGGACGACCTATTCCTTTAGCATATCACATCGTACAGAAAATAATGACACGTCTCTAGTCATATGACGTATTATCTTTTATGTTTGATTTACTTATACTTCCTTAGGTTCATCTAGGCTATAGAATATTCATTAGAATAAACTAGGCTATGATGGCGGGAGGTCGAACACAAATCTCTTTTGGCTTAAGACTTGATTTGCAACGGAAACCCGTATGATAATAGTAACACTATAATACAGATGCTAATGATGTCGAGGGAGAAATGCGTGATGTCAGTATTGTAGTGTGTGTGTGTGTGGGGAGGGGGGAATGAAAGGGGGAATACAGGGGTAAACATGCTTCTCCTGCAGTGTGACCTGTTGGGAGGCCATGAGTCAATTTCTCTTTTATTAAAGACACATCCTACTGAGATTTAAACTAGGCTTATAGGTGATCCACACTTTTATTTTCGCTTATTTTTCAATAGACATACGTTATTTATAGGCATGATTACTTGATTATTTTTTAATGTGTTTGTTTTGGGTTTTAGCATAAAAGGACAAAATATTATATTACTAGTAGGCTATTATAAATTGTATAGGCTATTTTTGTCCTAATTTCAGTAATTCAGAGAAATTAGTTAAAAACTGGTCTATTTTTCGTTTGATTATATTCTAAAAGTACATTTTTGGTTAAAATATTTTATAGCCTAGCCTAGTGCGAAATGAACATTATAACGATGCAGGAGATTTAACACAAATTTAACCGTTTAAACTTTGTTTTATTAATTGCACACTAAGGATGTTGAGGCTATTTTACTATTTCACCGTCGTGTTTTATATATATTTTTTTATTCTTTTCATACGAGAATGAATTAAACCCACTTGATTTAGCACCCTGTTATTATGTTTTTAACAACGATAGCCTACAACTATTAGCATTAATTTCCAAAAAATACTATCACATCAAACTACAAGCTATGCGAATATGTAACTTTATATAGAAAGGCTACATATATCTTTTAACAACATCAAAAGTAACAATTTAAATTACTTATCTTGTCTTTAATAAATTAATGGTTTAAACTATTGTTTGCCGACGAGATTAAAGGGCCTACACCGATTTTACAAAATGGAGCACGGTAAGCCATTTTCCTCTACTAAAAAAAAATAACACACCAAAAACTAGTGTAAAATATCGTAGCCAAAGCATATAAAATATATTTCTATAGGCCGTTTGAAAATATAAACAACGCAGAAATGGTAATTTACAGTAATGGCTTGTCATTCTGTCGAATTAGCTACGATGCCTATTTGTATAGCAACATTTTATTTTTTAATTAATATTAGTCTATTTTTTTACACACATTAAAAATCTTGTTTTCTTGTTCACTCAATCTATAATTATTTGTTTCTCGTTTTATAGCCTATCAAATAAACCATTTTTGTGTTGACACTTTAGTAAGTTCAGGCCTGAAACTATGATGCTAGCTATAAAGTAAACATAGGCTACTGAATGTTTACTACCTCTCGTTTGAATCCACCAGTCCATCAGGATATGATTGTATAGTCTACATTTTACAATTAGCATTCAGCTATATATTTTTTTTTTTTAGAAACCGTGCTTCGATCGGAACTGGTTTAGTCAACGGTCAGACATCTATAACCGTTAGAAGTGCGCCATCGGCAGGCAAAGCAATAGCATTTTTCAAAAACGTATCAACACAACAGCGACAGAAAAAAATACCAACGACATTTCTGTTAGACATGTATAGCCAAATATGCCTATTCGGTTTTATTTGATTTAGAATTTATTTACAGTCAAACTGAAATCTAGAACATTTTGAAACCCGGGTACTTGTTTGATTTTGTAGATTATGGTTTAATTTTTATTATTTATTTTTTTCTCTAAACAGTCAAGATAGGCCTCCTCTGCATAACCCTTTAAGTTTGGCCTTAATGTTTAAAATCTTTACATTGCTATTTCGTAAATGCGTGTATCCAAACGTTTGTCTGGCTTCTACTGTTAATAAATGACGCTGATATTAGGCTATTCAAAGCTTGCCTAATTCAAAGAACTTGTGGGCCCAGCAGGCCTTTTATTTAACTTTAATTCACAAAAGATTATGAAAGTTTATGGTCAAACGAAAGATTAGACTGAAATGAGTGGTATGGTGACCATGTGTTTCTAATTACCGGTTATATTTTGAATTATTCCTTTTGGTTTCTCAACCACACGTGGTGCAGGTGCAAAGGTTTAATTCGCCCTCAAGTCGGTGCTTTCAAATCAAACAAAATCCCGTTGGGGCGTTGTACATTTTTGTTTTTCGTTGTCAAAAACGTCACTGAAACTACTTTGTAGTGTAATTAGCAGTTTATTGATTCAGCAAATGGAACGTAAAGTTACCAATACAATCAATCGACTGTTTGAAATGGAATATCAAATCAGTAAGGCAAAACAACTATTTACCGACAGCTTCCCGCTGTTAAACTGCATTTAGCCAAATGATTAAAGAAAATTCATAATCACCTTAAATTAATTTTTAGTGTTAGTCCTGGAGAATCAGGCAGATGCCAACACACACACACACACTTTTTTTTTTGCCTGACTCTGTCTCTGATAGGCCTAGTGTGCGTTGAAACACACACAGACAAATCTGTAAAATGCAAAAGTAAATAAAGGCAGTAGCCTAACCAAAAACATTTGCCTATTTGGAGTGATGCAACAACGAAAATGAATTCAGTAAATGGCGTTTTAGTTCACTTCGTTTGATGAAAAAGTCCTTCACCATGCAGCTTTGGGCAAAAGATGGCAGTCTCAGTGAATGAGAAACTCAAGCATGCTCAAAGCATTTTCCCACCATGCTTTTATAATCAGCGTGACTTTTTATTCATTTACCATTCACAATGAGAAAAGCACACCTAAATACTATCATGAACAAAACATATCATCAGAAGTCTTGCAGTCAACGAATTTCGTTTGGGAAATTGTTTAAATATATAACTTGAGTATCTTAAGCAACATTCAAATAACCGTTGCTGTTCTACATACAGCCTTTTTTCGTTTCAGCGAAAATAAACAATATTAAATTTCCCAGACGAATATGATCAAGGATGCGAATGCATTAAACAAAAGTGTTTGGATTGTAATTTATTGCATTTTTCTAAAGAACATTAATTCAAAGTTATGTGAATAAAGTAAAATAATCGTCCCTGTATCATATAGCCTAATGAGAGTCTTACCTTTTGCGAAACTTTACGAAAATGAATATTTAGTGTAGCTACAGTAGAAGCAGAAAGCAGGGCCTAAATGTCCTCCAGAACGAAGATGTTGAATCTCCAGCAACAGATGTCCAGGCACAATTCTTGGATTTAAATTATATTTTACAAGAATTGCGTTTGGACAATCAATCTCTGGGACCCTTTGAAAGGGATAATTTGGTCACAACACACATAAACACTCCATGGAAATATATTCCATGTGTAAACCAAAATACTAGGCTATCTGAAATCTCTCATTTTGTTCCTGTGGCTGTTGGGCCTAGTAGATTTTCACACAAAATATCATTATATAGTTCCGCATTTCGCATTCTTTGAAAAAACCTGTATTTTACTTTTAAAAGACAAAAGTATATCGGGTTGTTTGTGGTAACGTAAACCGACAAACTAGTTTGGCTAGCTCTGATACGTACATTTTACCTCAGGATTAACGAACGATTTCTATTTTCGTAATTTAAAAAACTTGGTCTTTCATCTCAGAAAAAAATAAACTCGGGTTCTAACCTATAAACTACAAACTTCATTTTAATTTGATCCATAGTAAAATTCTAAACTTCGAAATCATTCTATCTTCATTTTAGAAAACCTTCCCTTTAAGAGGGTTAAAAGTTTGACGCTCTTTCAGTGCGCTTTTTAAAAATTTGTATAAACCACAAAGAATGCAAAACCTCAGTTCAACGCATAAGAACAAGAAACATTTTTGAAAAAAGAAATAAAATAAAATCAGCTAAAGAGCAGTTTTGTAAAGTCCTGCTTGTTACAGAAGCAGCTCTTCGCCATTTCTGCACCTGTAAGGGCGCACATCCTTGTAGTTCCACCTCTCGACATCAAGCAATACCATCATCTGATATTGACAAAGACCGAAAAACTAACAAAAACCATTTCCAGTCGACCCATTTCGATACTTTTGTTGCCCGTAGTGTGATGATGTTATAGCAAAGCCTCTTCTTACAACGCAATGGAGATGAAAATGCAAGGAAGCCTCTGTCCTGTGCGCGCGAGCGCTGTATCCTCACTAACGCAAGCGGAGAAAATGGTCAAATGCAAGAAGGAGGGATGCGCTGGGTCGCTCGAAGAGTCCGCACGCCCTCAGCAATGCCTTGATGGGACGGTTCTTATGGAATGGCACAGACTATCACGTTCCTATGAAGGCTTTTCTCAGGCTCTCGTAACAATACCGGTGTTGCCACGACGAACGGCGAGAGGGAGTGGGGATGATCTTCGCTTGGTACTGAATTTGAATAACACCATGGGGTGATAAATGTCCATTGTGCTGTAGAAGTAATGAATCTCCACTGTCTTCTATTGCACACAAGCCAGCAGCTGCGAGCGAGGGACCAGCAGCCTCTTAAAGACACAACAGCCCCATTTTCTCCTCAACAGTGATCACAATCCATACACTGTTTATTCTGTTTACACACACTGCATGACGTTTGTTTTCTGGACACCTTTGCTTGGGTGAGGAAAGCTAGTACAACGCTGTAACCAGGCACTTACGTAAAATACACAACCACTTGATCATTTTAAAACAAATGGAATGTCTTACATAAAACGAGAAAATAATAATAGCCTACCCTGTTTATTAGGCTATAGGCCTAACAACAACAATAAAAATTATTATTGTTGTTGTTATTTCTAGAAAAGTTTAAAGACATTTTACTGCAAAGAAAGAGTTTGCTGAACTAAAAGAAAACTAATATGGAGCTATCCTAAAAATCCATGGTTTTAGTATTGTCTATTGTAATGAAGTTTAGCAAAAACGCGATTTTCCTCGCCACTGCCATGAAGAGTTATCTCTACGTAGCTACTAAATATAGGCTATATAAATAGAAAATAGACCTATTTAAGCTACTTGAGAGGTGACATCACTGCATATTTTGGGTGACAAAAATTGGCATTTGACTACCATTTTTTATTTTTTATTTTGTTTTTTTCAATCCAAGTTTGTTTGCTTGTATATCTGTGAATAAATCATCCACAAGTTAGGCCTGCTAGTTTTATGGGGTTGGCTACAGTCTAAATGCATAACGATTTCTCTAAAGGTCCAAAAATGTTACATAGCGTATATTTTATTTTACTTAAAAACCAACTCAATAAACGTTTTCTTATGACAATTTAGATATAAACCTATTTTACTACACCATTTTACCTCAGACAGCGCGAGAACACTTCGCTTTTTTTAGTGTTTTAGTGTGTTTTTTCTAGTGTGGATTTGATAAGCAGGTGTTTCTGGTGAGGTAGGCCTACCTGAAAGAGAAACATTTGGTTATTTGCTACTTCTACCCCTAAACCTACAATAATAAGCCTTCAAAATTTAGCAAAGTACTAACATATCCAAAACATATAGGCTAATCTAAATTAACTCCCGCTCGAGCGTTCATCCCAGCAGCGTGACTAGCGCGAGCTGAAGGATCCCCTCGCTGTCCTTTTTCTCCTAATAAATCATGGCCTAACTCCCGCCTCCTGAGCACTGCTCCTCCCTCTTAAAGTGAAACTATTTTATCCTTTCATCTGTCTCTCTGAAGTAAGCGAGTTAACCTCCTCTTCAGTTCTGCGGGGTGTCTTGCCCGCGTGCAATCCATTGCTCATTTGGCGCTAAAAGAGTCTTTCCCGCTGCTGCCTTTTCACAGGCGCTTCACGAGCGTCAATCCTGAGTGCCTACTTGAGAGGGTTAACCGCTATCCACAGAAATAATACTCATTTAATAGAAGTATTAATGGAACCCCATTGGCGTTTAGACTTAATTTATGGCTTTTGTGTAGTTTAAGGAAGATGTTTATACTTTTGATTACATTTTAAAGAGAAAGTCGGTGCTAGCTGACGCACTTATTAGCTAGCATACTTGAGCGAACGTTAGAAAAAAAGGTTCAATGGAGTTATATACAGAACCCGAGAGTACTTGACTCAAAATTTAAAGAACGCTTTATGCCAAAAAGGTTATATATATGGAAAAATGTCTTGCATAATAGCTACTTAATGTTATTACGGGATATTTCAATTTCTTTTTGTGTCATAATATATGTATTTCAAAGCTGCTTAATTCATATAATTTGTAGAAATAGATTATAAATTAAATAGATAAATAAGAAATAGATAAATAAATTAATAAATTTGTATCATAGAAATTCATGAAATTAAATTAATTAATTAAAACTAAATCCATAAAATGATCGAATAATGGGAACCCCTAAACGGTTCTGGCTATGTGCCTGACAGAACCCTTTAATGTTCTAGAACCTTTTTTTCTAATAGTTTTAGTGGTTATTTTTGAAAGTCAGTTTACCTAAACTAAAAGGCTGTTTAACATTTACAACTGCTCAGTTCACTGCATAAATGATAACTTTGTGTGATGACATTCAATTTATGAAAACAATATGAAACAGAAATGTATTTGATTGTAGATAATTGGATAATTGTTAATAAACTGCTAAAAAATAGAATGTTAGTATACTTTTAAACTGCTATAGACTTTTTGAAAAGATGTCTTTCTATGGATTCTGTATTTCTAGGCTTAAAAATGTCTGAAGTTTTTTGCATTGTTGTAGTCAACAAATTTGAAACTCAGAAGCAACAAACCTCTAGCAGGGAGAAAAGTACACAAAACTCAAGTTGCCCAGTGGGCCAGCTGGGCAGGATATTGTCAAGTCATGCACATCAGGACAGTGGGAAACATTGATTTGTTTTGGCACTGTGCTTTCCCTATTCACAGATAAATGTTTAACCCAGAAGCTGAAAGGAGCAGTGGGGGAGAGGAGTCCAGATCCACGGGGTAGGCAATGAAACTGCCCCTCTGAGGAAAGGAGGAGGAGGGGGAACAATGGACCAGGGAGAATTCTGAAATAAGCCTCACCAGATGAAAACATCTCAAGCGCGCTATATACGCTAAGCAGGACAGGGTGGATCAATGTACACCTCCGACCATCTGTGGAAAGATGCTTATATGGGATTATGAGCTACAGAAATTTTTTATAGTTTTTTATACATCGGCTGTAAATTACCATAAAGGACAATTTGTTCGCTTTCATTCTCTTATTGACATTTTTCACTTGTGTTTATTTATTGAAGGCCTAATTCAGCCAACACTTTACATAACATGCAGAAGTGGTCTAAATAAACTATGGCTGTAAATCACACCTAATGTGACTGTGTCTGATGATGAAATGTTTTGTGTTTCTCAACAATACTTCTGTGCTGGAAATTATGACTATTGCTGTACATTTCAGATTTGGTATTTGTGTGTGTGCCAGTGTGTTTATCTGGGTGACTGAAATAGAAGTTGTCACATTTAAGTTATGCGTCTAAAAAGGCTCAATGTTGTTTCCAATAAAACAATATTCTTCGTGCCATTATTATCACAGTTTATATTTCATTGCTCGCCATTGGCTTTATTCCATCACAACTGCGTTATAGATTTTCTTCACATAAGTGCAATCTATAAATTGTATAGAGTATCTGCCTGGGCAGGATATATTATAGAACAAAACGATACGAACAACAGCCCCAAGATATCTTCTACATTGACCATCTTTATGACATCTATAATTTCATGAGAAACGTCAATTCCTCAATGGATTTGCAGTAGTTTTTTAGTGAAAAGCTTAAGCTTAGATTTGAAACACTGAGTGTTGTTTTCACTGTTAGATGAATAATAGTTCATTAATAAGATACTGTAATATGCTATAATAGTTAATTATCTAATACGCTGTTCTCATACACTATGCCATTTACTTTGGTGGTGTTTGCTTAGGGAAGTGTCATTATTACCATTGCTCACACTTAGGTTTGGGTTTTTTTTAAAAGCCTCAGTCCTGTACAACTTGTGTTACAGACATGAAAGAAAATGAGATGCATCAGAGGTAGAGAGTAATTAGACCTATATTAAATCCCATAGACTTACATTAAAACAGGGACCTAAGCCATATCTGTACCGTATGCACTATTGTTTGGAGTCTGTAAGATTTTAAAATGTTTTCTAAAAGACATCTCTCATGCTCACCTGCATTTATTTGATCAAAAAACAGTAAAAAAAACAAACAAAAAAACAGTAATATTGTAAAATATAATCACAATTTAAAAGAACTGTTTTCTATTTGAATATATTTTAAAATGTCATTTATTCCTGTGATGTAAAAGCTGAATTTTCAGCATCATTACTCCAGTCTTCAGTGTCACATGATCCTTCAGAAATCATTCTAATATGCTGATTCGATGCTCAAGAAACATTTCTGATTATTATCAATGTTAAAAACAGTTGTGCTGCTTCATATTTTTATGGACACTGTGATACATTGGTTTTTAGGATTCTTTGATGAATATAAAGTTCAAATGAACAGCATTTATTTGAAACATTTTCTTTATCATATTTTATAGTGAAATAATAAAATAAGTAAAACATAAAAGTATTAGTTGAATGTTTATTATAATATTGTACAAAATATAACACTTTAAGATGTCGTTGTAATATTCAAATTTAGCTTACAGAGACATTGTTATTTTACTTGTAAATTCTGAATATATTGCACAATCCCTATGTGGGATATTGAGTACTATTAGAGTGTTAAATATTTGATGACATCATTAAAGATAATGACATTAAGTGTGTGGATTAATTTCGGGCACTCCTCTGGTTTCCAGCATTCCGGACACTTCTTGTTAACTTCCGGAACCCCATGCTTAGTTGGCAAACTGTGGAGGGGGGTGTGTATACAGTCTCTTGCTCTCTCTTTCTCACTTTCTCTTGTCTCCCCCATCCACTAAGAGGAAAAAAGGCACACAAATTCTTTCACTGTGGTTGGCTAGTTGCCAGGCAACACGGACAGTAAGTGAAGCAGCGGTGACTTAGGTTAAAGAGACTACTGGGAAATTCATTCCTTGTTGTAGGTTGCACAGAGCCACCGTGCTTTAAGTACACACATCGACTCCAGCAGCACTCTCAACAAAGCCACAACCACAAAACACTACAAGAACAAGAGATGCTGGCTTTTCAAAATGATTTCAATTGTGCCCTAATCGGTTGTAAGAGTTTTAGTAGTTCATGCATCATCCATTCACAGGAGTCAAAAAATTACAGTGCAAATAAAACTTCAAAAGAACCTCACAAAAGTGCTTTTATTTTAAAAATGAACACCATTGGACAGTTAATTTAAAGGAGCTGGCTGCAACTATTGAAAAAGGACTTAATTAAGGCCATAATGCCATTTGCCAGCTGTTAAATCATAGAGAAAGTAATAAAGCAATAGAGAATATGGCACTATATGGAGTCCTCGGGTGCACTTGGTCTCAACATTAGGCAAATTACACTATAGTCCATGCATGTTGTGCACAGAAGCCAAGAAAACCTACTGATAGAAGTTAAAGGAACAATTTTAATTTGAAAAATTAAAATTATTCACTCACCTTAAGGCTGTTCATTTCTGCGAGCAACAAAAAACAAGATGTTTTGAAGAATGTTCAGCTGCTCTGTTCCTGAAAGTATACATGGACTGTCACACTCCACAAAGCAAAAAATGCTGTAAACCCTAACGCTCAAAATAATTAATTGGTTTGAGTAGGACAAACTTAAATTAAACAAATTAGTTCAGTCAAATGAACTTTTATGAGTATTTCACACTTTATTTTTCTTTCAAGTTCACAGAACTGATATATTTTAAGTAAACTAAACTGTTTCATTGTTTTGAACTCATTTCTTTTAATTTAGACAAATTTAAGTTTAACTGAAACAGGGCTGGGATTTCTATTTCCCACCATGCTTTGCCCCAAAGGGAGACTAAATGTTAAAATTAAGTGTTATATAATGTTTTTTGAGCAAAATTAATGTTAAGTGGGAGATTTAGTAGTGATTAATGTTTTGTTATGCTAATTTAGAAGAGTTTCTGTTAATGTGGGTTTTTGGAGAGTTACCATCATGGTGACATTCACATGCGGCTTGGTTTGAGAGAAAGTATGTTAAATGCTTTATATTGCTGCACTCATTCAGCAAGTGCTTTACCATGCTATTGTTAACATGTTAGCAAATCAGCAAGTTAGCATTTTCTGAATTAGCTTGTCATAGCTAGCTAAGTTTACACTAATAAAAATGTTCACATGGAGGTTACATGGAAATTTTAAGTTAAATGTATGAATGTACTCAAACATTTCAAGTTAAGAACAATTAAAATGTATGAGTACAAATAAAAATCTGCCAGTTCTGCTTACTTAAACTTTGAACTTCTTAACTTAAAAATTTTGAGGCAGCTGATTGCCTCAATTTTTTAAAGTTTTTGCCAATTTATTTGGGTTTACAGTGCACCATAAAGCATCATTAAAACAGAAGTTAACCCAAACATGAAAATTATGGATTTGGAGCAACATGAATTTGATAGACTTTTCAATTTTGAGTGAACTATCCCTTTAAGTTGTTATTTATTGAAAGTATGTCTCTCTGCTGTAGATCTTAAGTCATGATGAAATGGCAGTAGGGGTGTGACAATATATTGTGTCATAATATATCGCAATACAAAAATGCAACAATATGTATCGTGGATAGTGACAATATGTATTGTGCATAGTTCACCCAAAATGTTTTAAAATGCTCAAATTTAGCATTTTAATCAACAGTAAATTTTTTGTTAATCTTTTGTTAATCGTGAGTTCAGTGTCGTAATATGTATCGAATCGTGACATGAGGGTATCGTTACACACCCCTAGTTGCGAGAGATCTTTTCTTCTTGTGACGTACATCCGAGTGTAACAGATAATCGAAAAAGTTCCAGTTTTTAAATTTTTATTAAACATTATGAGGTCAAAACATATTTAAAATACAAAACACAGGTTAATGCATGGAACTTTGATTGGAAATGAATCCATTTTGTAAATGCATGACATGCATTTACAAAATGGATTCATTTCCAGTTTCAATTAAATTTTTTCTTTTTAATTTTAAAGCTGACTTTTACTTTATTCAAATATAGAACACAGTGTTAATGTTATATTTGTATCAATGTTACTGTCAGGAGTTGCGTGTAGGTTAAGTCAGAAGGATGATGCATAACGCAGAATGGCCGATGACAACAGACTTTAATTAACACAAAGAGCAATTACAATACACAAGATCCATAAACGTTAACGCAAGACAATGAACAGAGGAAAACTGAGGGCTTACATAAACAGGGCTAGATGATGAATGAAACTGGGAACAGGTGAGGATTAATCAGAAACCATGACAACTAACAAAGAACTATAGAACACAGGCAAAACAGTTGACAAAGTCCAAAACCGCCCCCTATACCCTCATTCACTCTTCCCAACATTAGTCCAATAAAATAGTCCACTTGAGTGAGTCAATGAAAACGAGTAAGCAAATACGGATACTGAGCGCGACGAAAAGGCTGCGCTTTTGCATAGTTTGTGATTGCTGTTTAATAATCATTTGAAGACTTCAGATGCAAAAGCCTCTAAGTGCCATCTGAAATTTTCTTCTAAAATGAGCATTTTTATCAAGCTTGTATGTTTATGTTCAGTTATTTCACTTTAATGGCAATGAAAAGGACCTATTAATTGCCATTAAAGTGAAATTACTGAACCTAAACATACAAGCTTGATAAAAATTCTCATTTTAGAAGAACATTTCAGATGGCACTTAGAGGCTTTTGCATCTGAAGTCTTCTTTTGAAACATAGCAAACTGGCAGCTCCAGTAATGAAAAGATTTATCTTGAACTCTGTCGTGGAAACTAAGTATAAAACGTAATTAAACAATTTAATAATCAATTTAAAAGGAATTTATACCTGTATGATATTACCCTGTACCCACATTGGACCAGCGGTTTAGAAAATGGATGGATGATGATCCAACTGCGGGTGCCATCTTATGGCGAGACTCGGGTATTCATTCGGGCGCAACTCTTATAGTGCATTATGGGTATTCTCTAGCCATTTAGCGTACATTGGTTGTACACTCGTAATTGTGGTGCATTATGGGATAGAATGAGTGCACTCGATAACGTCCACTATGGTTTTGGACACCACTACAAATGGCTGTTCCCTTAAATAGTGCCCTATTTAAGGGTATAGGGGGCGACAGCCCATGACTATAAACTAAACAAGTCACTGAAACTAAACATGTCTGTGACAGTTACAAGATACAAGTTGCAAGAATTTAGTGTTAGTGACTTCAGCCCCTGCTTAGAATATGTGTTTGCACATATGCAAATGTAAATAAGATTTGGAAAAGAAGTGAATTGTGACTTATATATTTTTCACATAAAGCTAGGAATATTTATTTTGTGATCCACGTATACATAAAGTCATGCAGCTTTGAAACGACTTGATGGTGAATAAAGGATGACAGCATTTTCATTTTTAGCTATATCTTTTAAAACAAATTTTAAATAATATTTAAGAAAAAAATAAATATTCAATGAAAATAAATCAAAAGGAATAAAACACAAAAATATACTTATTTTATTTACTTATATATTGGCCTTTGGCACAGTATGGATGTTTATGTCACAACATTTGGTTAGAACACAATGACAATGACGTTTGAAGGATTTGACATCTAAGACTGACAGTGAATAATGATTTAAATTTTACTGTTTCTCATTTGAGTGCAGACTTATATAGCACTTGGTGTGGAACACTTTTACAGTACACATTCATGGAGCTTCACAGATGTATTCATTATTGTCATTGAATGAAAAGAACTGTGTAAAAAAAATAGTGGCGTATGGGTGTAGCACTTTATTTTACAGTTCTGTTCCCCATGTACATATACTGTGTACTTATTATAGTAATTACAATAACTGGGTAATAGCTAGGTACTAACCCTAAACCTACCCCTAAAACTAATCTTAACCCATGTAGTTACCTTATATTAATTCTTAGGTAGTACACTGTAAGTACACGTAAGTGGATGTACTGTAAAATAAAGTTTGGAAAGACATGATAAGTAAATAATAACAGAATTTTTATTTTTGGGTGAACTACAACCCTGTGCCACTATACCAACAGAATTATGCCTTAAACTATTTTTAAAAATAACAATAATATAGAACAATTAAATTATATAAATTCACTATTGGTCAAGGCCTCTTTATCAAGCCCGGAGGGAGACCAGCGGTGTCCATCACCCAGTACATCACATGTAATATTGGAACCTTATTAGGTGGGTCTCTGTTCAGCAAAGTTTAACAGTACACTATTACTTCAATATGAAAAAGCAATGGTTTGCAGAACTGTGTTAAGCAATGCATGTGCTTTTAAAAGGTGTCACTGAATCCCACTCTACTGATGGAACAAAATCACTACACTGCTATAGATTTACAGAGGCAATTTCGTCTAAGTGCTTTGGTCATCTTGCAGTATTGGCCAAATGGGAACATATGAGGTACCCAATGGTCTGATTACCAGTCAATTTATCTATACTATCAACACATCCCCAGTAGCTCTCTTTCCTTAAGATGTATCTTTTTGCCGAATCAGCCACAAAGTCAGAAAAGAATTGAAATGCATTGTACTTTCACAGTAGTGCTGGTGGTATTATTAGTCAGACTAACTTTTTTGAGCTCCAGAAAGTGGTGGGTATGTTCAAAATGGCATACTACTATTTTCATATTTTTGCCTTAAAAAGCATGCACATTTTCTATATACATAAAATACCATGATAACATACTAGATTTCCTAGAATGCACTCAAGTAGATTTTGATAATTTTTGTGCTGCATCCAAAATCACATACTCTCTGAGTAGGTACTTTTTTGAAAAAGTAATTACTTTGCAACCGCTAAAAAAGTACATTAGTACAAAAATACATTCTATAAAAGTGTGTATAGACAATTACAACATTTTCCATGTTGTAATTGTCTTGTGACTTACACTGTTGCTTCACTGCCATTCACAAATCCTCTCCTGTGGCCTCATGGTATAGTAAAGTGTCCAATGGATGTGCACTTCAGAATCTCGGCAGAAGAAGTAGGTCATCTGGGTGCTTTTCACCTACTGTTTTATGAATACTGTGAATTCAGACATACTACTCTTCACATACTTTACATATTACTATATAGTAGGGAAGTATGCAATTTTGGATGCAGCCTAATTTTTTATTATCTGAAGATGATCTAAGCAAAACGTGGTAAAGATTCAATAAACGGTCTAGAGGAGTTTGGAAAAGTTGTTGTTTTGTTCAACTTGATCCAGGGATTCCAATGATATAAAGCACTAAGACATAAAGACTTGTTTATACAAAATTTGATTCAAAATAACAATAATTGTTTCCAAAAGACTACATGCTTAATTACCAGCGATATTTGTGCCAACATTTTGTGACAACAAATTGGGCTCACTGGAAAAATGTGCCTGTGTCGACATTTCTGCAAAATGATAAAACAGATGAACGTGAATATGCCAGCTTTTTATTATGTTGGTTTTACGTTTTGCAGCAGTTTGGAAATTAGATGTCAGGTGAGTAGTGCTAAAAGGTTAATGCTCTATCACATTTAAAAATAATGTACAACCTACACTAAACCCTAAAAAAAGCAACCATGCTATTTTAGCTGCTTCAACAAGTCTTTCAGCTCTTTTATCGTGACTCTTACCCGAGTACTCCGCTTCACAAGTGACCTGCTGTACCAGATGAGTTACTGAGCAAGTTTACTACGTGAGAAAAGCCACATATATGGAGCTGCTTATGTGATGCAGTTGTCAGTTTACAAATCATGCACTATGGTAAAAGTGTTTTGAGGTCATAACATAGTATTGTGCAAATAATCGCCAATAATACCCTATAATTAAAATTTGTATGAAAAGGAATAAAAGTGTTTTAAAAAAATAAAAGTATTTTACCACCTTTAGTGGTCATTTCAGCTGTAAACTGCAGTGAATTGTATGTTTTTGTTTTTTTTGCAAAAATGTAGGTAAAAGCACTTTTTTTTTTTGAGTCTGTGGCATTTAGCATATACTACTGTTCCAGTAAGCAGTATGCTTGTACTCCATTCAGAACACAGCCAGTCTTTTTATGAACCAAGCCTCCCAAAAAGCTTCAGTGAAGATTCAAACTAATTTTGCAAACTGACATTCATTCAGTGTTGGACAGTCACTTCACGACTGCTGAGTAAGTCTGTGCAATTGAGCTGAGCGTGGGACCGTGAGTGACAGTTATTGAGCTGATGAGCCGTGAGACGTCTGTATGGGAACATGTTATTGATTATCGCAATGCTGGATGAAGTTTTAGGCTTTCCCATAGTGTTGCAGCTGCCCTTTTAGGGATTTTGACTGACCCAGTAAAGAAACAGTCTGCGGAGATGCTGGGACCATTGGACCCCCCTTTCACTTTGTATGCCACATGGCTTCGTATATCCATAGGCTCATGGAAGACCCCCCACTAGGCATAGGATAAAGTGGCTTAATCAAAGTTGTCCAGGGAAAAATGGCCCCCTCCTTCTCTGAATAAATGTTTGGGCCCGGGCTAGTTGTCTTGTGTGCCCTCGACCCCCCGCCACACCCTGCTGCCCTGCTCCTCAGACCTTTGACCCAGCAGTGAAAAGTTAGTTGGGATGTTGGTGAACTCTCTCAGGGTTGGCTGTGCTAAAGGCGCTGGGAAAGTGCCCTCCGAGGGCCAGGGGTTGGAGGGGTAGGCGTGGGTACCATGAAACGACACTCCCTTTGACCCAAGTCTCCGGACCAAGCCTGAGCACGGTGCTAATTTAATTGTTACAGGCAATGAGGCTGGCCAATGATAGAAAGGCTACTCGAAATCAGCTTCGCTGGATGTCAGCCGTATTCCGTTTACTCTCTCATCGCCTTTATCTCTTTGTTTTCTGCAGGCTGTTTTCTTTTCTAATTACACCCTCCAAGGTTCTGCTCTTCTGCAGCATCTGGTCATTGAGCATCTCTCTTTCACTTGATCTCTCTGTAAGGAGCATTTCAGCATTCATAAAGACAAAAACTCAATAGTGTGGATGGCCACTGATCAATTTTACATTCCTTTGTAGATGAACAACCAGTAAAAGACTGAATCAATACGGAGTTTTTTTTTTTTATAAGTGATTTAAATTAAAGTGCAACAACATCTATCTATCTATCTATCTATCTATCTATCTATCTATCTATCTATCTATCTATCTGTCTGTCTGTCTGTCTGTCTGTCTATTATTTTAGCTACACATAATACTGAAAAAAATAGCTCTTCTAATGTCAAACCGATGGAGACACGTCATATTAAAATTCCCGTTGGTTCATTTGTGAAACAAGCTCAACACATCCCTCTTGTGGTTGTTCACTGTAGGCAAACTTTTAGTGAAAGAAAAAAATTGTAGAACTTTGTGTTTGTGTGGTTGTTTCGTTGCTTTCTGATGACGCTGTGGTTTCAGCTGCTAACACCAAAGACACTGTTATTTATTAATTTCGTCGTTTCTTTCAGACAGTATGTAACAAATGAAAAAAGTTTAAGAAATTAGTATTGTTGTGCTCTGGGAACCTGGACCAAACGTTTCAAAAAGATCACCGCGTCATCCATCTCTACAAGCCTAATGTCAGTGATATAAAATCGCTAAAATGGCAGTGGTTCAGACGCTTTCTTTGGTTGCGAAAAAGAAAATCACTATATGCTCTGTTAGACGACAAAAAATCCCCCAAATGAACGTCGACATTCTACTCTAAAACATTTAAGCTAGCGAAACAATGTAGCGAAACGTTAATTCAACATTGAACATTCTAAAATGTAACAGTTGGGGTTTAGAAAAGAACGTCAATGTGCTCCGGTGAAACATTCGAAATAATAGTGAATGTAAAACGTTACACTGAACATATAATGTAACAGTTCGGAGAACAAATCCTCACACGGAAGTTGTAACTCAAACACAGCTAACAGAACACGTTGGCTCTTTCAGGGGGGAACGGAGAATTGAGGGGGAGTATGAAGTTTAGGGAAGAGCCCTCTTTCCTTCAAGTCAGCTGCTGACGCGGATGGGACTGTTTGTGCAACGACGCAGCGGACCATCGAAATCTAGCCATGTTATCTGGGATTATAACTGTTTGGACCATTCTTGCGGTAGCACAATGTTACTTTTCAGAGGAAAATTATACCGAAGAGTCAAAGATGCAGCCGCCCACGGTCGTTATAGTTATAATCGCACGGAACGCTGCTCATTCTTTACCATATTACCTCGGAGCTCTCGAGAGATTAAACTATCCCAAAGAGCGCATCTCTATCTGGTAGGTGACTTCCTTCCCTGCAGTTTAATATGGTTGATTATCTTTTTACCATTTGTAGATGTCAATAGGTCAATCTTATTTGCATTTCATCACCTCCTCCCCTTGATTTTTGCAGACTTTCCCCCAAAAGCAGATCCCCTTCCCCCAACTAATAACGTTTAGGATGTGTTCTTTATTTATCCACTTTAATACTACATTTATTTTATTTCTAGCGCATAGTATTTAGAAAATAAACTAGGTAAAAAAGAATACGCCATATAGTGTATGATTTACCGTTCAAAATAGTTTTAAGTAGTTTATTTTGTGATTTAAATAAGAGAAGTCAGATACTACATCACAAATGGCATAACATGTTAGTTCATGTAGTTAATTTGTATTACTCAGTAGTTGGGTCAATGACAAATAAGAGTGTCCTAGATAAAGAAATGGAAAAATCTTTTAACAATCATGCAGTCATAAAAGTTGAAAATCTTTTATATAATGTTCAACCGGTTTAAATTTAATTGCTCTTAAAATGTCACGAGGTGTAACTATCAAGTATAAAGTAACACTATATTTTACTTAAACCTTGAATACATAAATCTTAATTATTATTATTATTATTATTATTTTTTTTAAAAAAGTTAAAATATAAGTTAAATATATTTTTAAAGATATTTTCATTAATAAATACTACATTTTTGGAGGGAGTTGCACCACATGACATTTTACAACCTGAAGTAACCTTGCCTTGTCTTTAAAAGGGAGAATTATCTTTATATTAAGAGACGTATATTAAGAGATTTATTGACCCGCAGTCATGTAGGTGATCGGGGTCCTCGCTATGATATCACTTCATGTTTTGTGTTTTTTATGTTTCTGCATGTTGTTTGCACCATATGACTTTACTGGTCTTTTGACACAATTGAATGATACCATGATACTTGCTGTCTCTCTGTATATTGTTTCCTGTAGGGCAGCAACAGACCACAACATTGACAACACAACAGCAATCCTGCGAGAATGGCTCACCGTCATGCAAACACAGTATCATTATGTGGAGTGGAGACCTTTAGATAAACCCACGTGAGATGATCATCACACAACATGCACAACTGGCAGATATGCTGCGCTGATAAAACCACAATTCTAAAATGCTTTTGGATTTTTTGAAGTTTAGGTACCACCAATGAAGTTTGATTTGATTGCTTGTTTTATCTGCACAGGTCTTACGCGGGTGAGCTGGGGCCCAAGCACTGGACTAACGGCCGCTATGAGTATGTTATGAAGCTCAAACAGGCAGCGCTGAACTTTGCCAAGAAACGCTGGGCTGACTACATTCTGGTATGACCCAGTTAAAGCATATACACCCCGATTTTGGATCATACTTACCCAAATATCTATAATAGTAATATTAAAAAAAAATAAAACCAGATCAATATTCTCAAAGGTTCATGGAGGTTCAGTTCTTATTGGGGTCATAAATTGTGCTGGAATTCACTGGAATTATATCTGCTAATATCTTGTTTGTTTGTTTTATTTATAAAACACTATTTAAACAAGAGCACGTTGACCGATGTGCTGTACAATCATAAATAAAATGATCAACAATAACATCATAACATGACACATACAATCAACAACAGACAGAGTCAGTACATAAAATAAATTGGAGCCCCTCCCAGTTTACCAGTTGGATCAACTCGCTTTAAAGAACCTAATGAAGATGCTAGTCTTAGATAAAGCGTTAAGTTATTACAACGCTTCAGAGCTGCTACTGCGAATGCCTGGTCGCACTGAATTTCAGTCTAGGAACGTCTAAAGTCATCTGACTTGCTGACCTTAGGGTCCTAGCTGGTTTATGCACTTGAAGAAGTTGCGCTAACTATGGAGATGCTAATTCGTGTAATGCTTTATATACAAGGATCAATAATTTGAAATAAATTCTAAATTGAATTGGCAACCAATGTAGTGAGGCTAAAATATGCATTACGTGCTGTTATTTATGAGTACCTGTCAAAAGATTGGCAGCAGCTTTCTGCAGTAATTGAAGATGATAACACCCACATTGAATTACGGTAATCCAGTCTTACAGAAAGGAAAGCATGGATATATTGGTTTTCATAATCACTAGAAGACTGGAACGTATTAACCTTTGCCATTGATCTCAGAGGGAAAAAAAACACACAGAATTAATCTGTTTATCAAATTTCAGAGAATTATCAAACTGTACACCAAGATTCTTTACCACCAATTTATAGAAGGGGGCCAAAATGCCCAGATCTGAGAAACTTGGGGTGTACGGAGCTTCAAACCATCCATGATTTAATTTGATGTAAACAAATTCAGTAGTAAATTTGGCATATATAATGAAAACAGGATTGGGCCAAGAATAGATCCTTGCGGAACCCCACTATACAATGGGAAAAATGTTGACCAAAATGAACTGAAAAAGTCCTGTTAGAGAGGAAGGACTTAAACCATTCAAGTGCCATGCCCCATATTCCCACCATCTTTTCTAGGCGAGAGACAAGGATATTGTGATCAATAGTGTCAAACGCTGCGCTGAGGTCTAATAACTCTAAAATCACAGAAATACTACTACTGTGATTTGCTTTAAATTCTGGACTAGATAGGCGTGCAACTGACTTAACACCATCTCTTTAGTCTATCTGTTTTATATTTGCTAATATCATGACTATTAAATTATATACAGTATTCAGACACAGACAACATCCTGACCAACCCGGACACCCTGCACCTCCTGATGGCGGAAAATAAGTCTGTTATTGCCCCCATGCTGGACTCACAGTCAGCATACTCCAACTACTGGTGTGGCATCACTCCACAGGTACAGAATCATGAGTTCCAGCTTGGAAGCGCGTGTTAGTTTGTGTACATGTGTATGTTCTTAAAACACAATGAGTGATAGCTAACATTTCATCTTGCAATATGCCACATCAATAAATTGGCCACATCAGCTTCCACTGTTGCTGTATAATATTAATAAGAGCATTGGAGAAGTTTATAAATTTATAATCTACTTTTGAATTTATAAGCTACTGGTGATTTAAATGAGTTAAACTACAGTCAAGCTAATACAAAGTAGCTAACTGCATTGTGTGTGTATGTGTGTGTGTACAATTCAAAGGACTGGGGTCACTATAAGTTTTTTCAAGAAATTGATACTTTTATTCAGTAAGAATGCACTTATCAAAAATAGCGGTAAATACATTTATAGTGTTTTAAAAGATTTCTATTTCAAATACATGCTGTTTCCACAAAAAAACAACTGTTTTCAACTTGCAATCATTTAAATGATTTAACTAAATATTTTGCTAAAAAAAAAACATAAAATGTTGCATTGGAGCTTCGGCTTGGGAATTTTAAGGGTTAGTTCACCCAAAAATGAAAATTCTATCATTAATTACTCACCCTCATGTCATTCCACACCTGTAAGACCTTCATTCATCTTCAGAACACAAATTAAGATATTTTTAATAAAATCCGATGGCTCAGTGAGGCCTCTATTGACAGCAAGATAATTAACACTTTCAGATGCCCAGAAAGGTACTAAAGACGTATTTAAAACAGTTCATGTGACTACAGTGTTATGAAGTGACGAGAATACTTTTTGTGCACCAAAAAAAAAACAAAATAACGACTTTATTCAACAATATCTCAGTGACTTTGGCAGTTTAATACGCGCTCCGAACCACTGATTCAAAAAAAAAAATTCGTAAAGCTTCAAAGCTTCATGAAGCAGTGTTTTGAAATCGCACATCACTAGATATTGTTGAATGAAGTCGTTATTTTGTTTTTTTTCTGGGCACAAAAAGTATTCTCGTCACTTCATAACATTAAGGTTGAACCACTGTAGTCACATGAACTGTTTTAAATACGTCTTTAGTAGCCTTTCTGGGCATCTGAAAGTGTTAATTATCTTGCTGTCAATAGAGGCCTCACTGAGCCACCGGATGTCATCAAAAATATCTTAATTTGTGTTCAACGAAGGTCTTACGGGTGAGATGAACGAACGAGTGAGAAGAACAAAGGACTTACGGGAACGACATGAGGGTGAGTAATTAATGACAGAATTTTCATTTTTGGGTAAACTAACCCTTTAAATCTGTGAATCATTTTTTTAAATGGGTTCATTTACATGAATTGTCCAAACAAACATTCAGAGGAATCAGATTTCTCAGTGCTACATATGACAGAGCAGATATTGGCAGTAAAGCTGTGTGCACAAACAATGTGACTGAAGAAGTCATCAATTCAGTTTAAGTGAGCATCTCTAAAGTAATACAACATCACTTTTGAGGGTGACTGTTCATTGTGGGTCTGTTTAGGTGCTGTTTGCTCAAACACTTTGTTTTTTGTTTTTGTTGTTCAGTTTTCTCTCTGTTTCAGGGCTATTATCGTCGTACCGCTGAGTACTTCCCCACAAAGCAACGTCAAAGGCTGGGCTGCTACCCTGTCCCAATGGTCCACTCAACTATCCTGCTGGACCTGCGCAAACAGGGCACCAAGAAAGTGTCCTTTCACCCTCCTCACAAAGACTACTCCTGGCCCTTTGACGACATCATCGTTTTTGCTTTCTCCTGCAGAATATCGGGTATGGTGCCCCCTTCTGGATGACTCCGATGTATCTCATTTATCTTATGCAATATGATGAGTTTAACATTTGGATTTAGTTTGGTGGGATGGAAAAATTCTTCTCTGCGTCCAGCTGACTGTAACATTTTATAGGATTGACAGTTAAATAGCATTAGAAAGAGCTGGCATAGTGAATAAAATTTCTGACAAATATTTATTTATCTTAAATAATTCACTTTTTTAACCAGAGGTTCAGATGTATCTGTGCAACAAGGACCGTTATGGGTATCTGAACGTACCTGCAAAGCCTCATCAGACTGTGGAGGATGATCGAATCAATTTTGTCCACCTTTACCTGGAATCTTTGAGTGAGTGACACTGACATTTACGTTTTTTTATTTATTAAATGATATTAACTTGAAAAATATACATGAATTTCAAATGTTTCATGTCCCCTTTTTTGCTTTAATGATAACAGCACTTATGCAGGCATGCATATCCCTTGTGAAAAAGAAGTGCATGTTTATTGAAAATGCACTTGTAGTGTACTTCAAATTTTAGAACTGTACTTGCAGATAATAAAATATGAAATTTATAAAAGGCCGCCTAAGTGTACTTAAAGAGACTACACTTTCATGACTGTTTCTAAACACACTTAAAGTCCCCCTGTAGTCAATAATTTTATCCCTTAAAATAAATTTTTTATCACCAAAATTACATATTTAAATGTTTTTCCTGTGGAAAAAAAAATTCTTAATGCCTTAAAATAGCTTGAATGTAACTCTACACCCTTGCCTCATTTAATATACACAGATCTAAGAATATGATAAATAGCCCCATCCCCACTCACTCTCACGAGCTCAGACAAGATCCACTCGGTGAACTTACTGAGGAAACGCTGGTATTGCATTTTACAACGTTGGACACATAACGGAAATTAATATGATTAGCGTTTTGTTATCAAACAGCTAATAATGTGTTACTAATGTTACTCAAACCATGTTCCCGTTTACGAGTCAGACAGCTGCCTTCTAACAGTCAGTATCTTTAGAAACGCTTTGAACAACTCAGAACGTCAATGGAGAAAGTCATATAGTTCATCATAACACCATAATATACATTATACACCTGCCATATTGCTAAATCCACCTGATTTTTCATATCAACAGAAAAATGATATGCTAAAGCCCAACAGCACGTTGACGTGATTGGTTACAAGGTAATTTGTGACGTCAGAACACCAGCGATTTCAAATTGCGTGTTTGAGACTGTCTTTAGATCACTGCAGTTTTACAGAGAAAATACTCAGCAATGGTGTTGACTTATGAATTTGCACATGGTTTGTCTTAATGCATGTTAAAAACACCAGGTAGACATATGAACAACATTAAAAACTTATTTTTCACCACAGGGGGACTTTAAGTACACTTTTAAAGAGTGCACTTTGTAATAATGTCAAATTGAAATTTTTACTTTAAAATACATTTTAAGTCACTATGTTTTAATAATCTTTTGTTATGATTTGAAGAAGTGCACTTATTTTGATGTGTTGACTAACATACTAAAGCACATGTAAAGTACTTGATTATAATTTCAACGTAGTGTGTAATTCAATATTACATTTATAGTTATTATAATATATATAATATATTTTAAATTGCTACTTCATCATTACACATGTGTTATTACAAATTTATTTAAATACACGACATATAAGCTTGAATAGAAATGTCATTAAAGTATATTTTAGTTTACAATAAACAGTTTACCCATATTTCAAAGCCAATAGAATTATGAAATTAAATAAAAAGATGCACATATAAAGTGGGTTAAAAAGCACTCTAAAGTTCAGCTAATTGCATTTAATAAAACCTTTTCATTTAATTATAATTAACATTGAGTTAAGTTTCAGAAAGCATTACATTCAGTTCACACTTAAAGGGATAGTTCACCCAGAAATGAAAATTTGCTGTTAATTTACTCACCCTCAGGCCAATCAAGATGTGAGTGACTTATTTTCTTTAGTAGAACAGTAACAAAGATTTTTAGCTGAAACCATGGCCCATGGTAATTTGTATAATTCAAGTCAACGTCTATGTCACTTTTGAGAGTAAAAAAAAAACATATACAGGCAAAACAAAATGAATACCCTTGGCTCCTGATGATACATTGAGGTCTTATGAAGTGAAACGATCGGTCTGTTCAATAAAAACTGTACATTATTTTCAACATTATTACCTGTAATCCACAACCTCAGCAAACGATCCTGAGCACATTCACGACAGCCTGGAGCGTGAGCTTCCTGTCGCATTATGACTTATGCGCTGGAGCTCAAACGTTGGAACCTGTGAAAAGTTATTCTTCCCGATTGAGATCACGCAATCGAACGTAATCTAAACTAGCAAGTTGGCGATATAGTTGTAATTGGAGACATAAAGTAACATTACAAGAAAAATGTTGCAATTGTGAGATTAAAAGTCACAATATGGGGATATAAAGTCAATTATAAGAAATAAATAAACAAGAACCTTTTTATTTTTTACTCTGAGGTAGAAACAGGCTTTCATAGCTATGACTTCTACAAAACTTAAATGATCACGTAATAAAAATATATAAAAAATATAAAATAAGAAAGTTGCATAGAGCGTCTTGTGTGAATTTCAATGTTGTCTCAGACTTTTGGACCCCACTGTATGTGAAGATTGTGCTAAGCTTGTGCTAATTAGCTCCTTAATAGAACAGAATCATTGTCAAGGATTTGAGTCCTAATTGAGGTAATTTCTCCCGCAGTCCATGGGCCGCCAATGTATGTCTCTCGCAATGTCTACGTTCCTCCCAAACAGTCAGATCTCATGGGTTTTGATGAGGTAAAGTGCATACTCTGTTTTTTTTACTATTGTTATGAGCTTCAGCAATCACTACATTTGGTGGAACATTTTGCATGTGTGTGTGTGTGTGTGTGTGTTCTCCTCAGATCTACTTGATAAACCTGCGCAGACGTCCAGATCGCAGGGACAGGATGTTATGGTCGTTGTATGAGCTAGAGATTGATGCTAAAGTTGTGGATGCCATAGATGGAGCGTAAGTATAGATAAACACACAATAGACATTAGAGCTGCATGAATCTGAATAAATTGAGAATTTGTTAAGATTTGAGAATAAACTCTCAACTGTTCCTATCTCAGCCAGGGATGGGAGGGGGGGGATCTCTGGGTTCAGGCCACATTCCAGGCTCGGAGCCCTCCTGCCAGACAGCATGCTAAATACGCATACTCTTACTCTATTCGATAAAGTGCAAACTTGTGCAACAGTCACTTGTTGCCACCTACTGGTATAATAGTGTAATTAATACAGTCTTTATTTGAAGCATAAATTTCTTTCAAAAGGTGATTTACTGTATTTTGATCGCTACCGTAGACATCAGTGTTTATATCTGAACTATATTTTTTTTATCCCAGTACTTCTGTGATAATCTGAGGGGCCATTTACACGACACCGTTTTCAACTAAAAATGGAAAACTTTATATGCGTTTTGGCCGTTCATTTACACGACAACAGCGTTTTGGTGGCCTGAAAACGCAAACTTTTGAAAACGGGTTTCAAAGTGCAAGTTTTTGAAAACGGTCTCAGTGTAAACAACAAAAACCCAAATCTATGAAAACGATGACGTCATGCACATGAGCATTACATGTTCAGTCTATAGTGTTTCATTGCCATCTAATAGCCTGCCAGCAAAATACAGTGTTTTTAGTCATCATTCGTATGAATGGGGATCGTTTTGACAATTGTGTCGTCTGTACATGGAAAACTCAAAGGAAAAACGTCTCCGTTTTAAGCATATCGTTGTCATGTGAATGTACCCTGAGTAACACAGAAATAATGATACTGTGTGGTTGAAAAGACAAATTGTTGTCATTTAGGAATGAGATTTTGTGGGTTTCTGAATCGAGATCATGATATTTCAACGATTAATCATGCAGCTCTAATAGACATTTACTGTTATAGGAATCTTCATGCATTCTATTTTCTATCTACAGATGATGATAAAGGCAATAATTTTGTGTTTTCCATTGTGTGTGTGCATGCAGAGCTTTGAACAGCAGCGACATTAAGATTCTAGGTGTCGATCTCTTACCTGGTTACTATGACCCTTTCTCTGGTCGCACGCTGACCAAAGGAGAAGTGGGCTGCTTCCTGAGCCACTACTACATCTGGAAAGAGGTCAGTGGCCCCCAAAACTATTTAAATAAATGCCATTTAATTTGGTATTTTATTATCTAAAACAGGGACAATCAGACATTTGTAAGCATATTTTATTGAACACAACTATTTAAAAGTTTGTAGTTGCAAGGATTTTTTAATTCTTTTGAAAGAAGTCTCATACGATCACCAAGGCTGAATTTATTATTTAGTAAAAACAGTAATATTATGAAATATTATTACAGTGCGAATGAATATACAGTATGTGATTTATTCCTGTGATGTAAAGCTGAATTTTCAGCATCATCCCTCCAGTCTTCAGCGTCACATGATCCTTCAGAAATCATTCTAATATGCTGATTTGATGGTCAAGAAACATTGATTATTATTATTATTATTATTATTATTATTATCAGTGTTGAAAAAAGTTTGGTCAAACCATACATTTTTCAGGATTTGTTGATGAATAGACTGTTTAAAACAACAGCATTCATTTGAAATAGAAATATTTTTAACAGTATAAATGTCTACTGTACAATTTTGATTAATTTAATGCATAATTAAAAAAAAAAAAAAAATCTTACTGACTCCAAACCTTAATATTAAAATAAGCTGTGTATTTAGTATGTCAAAATGATTTGCTGTCTATTGCTCATAGATAGTAGACATGCAGCTAGACAAGGCGCTGATCTTTGAGGATGACGTGCGTTTCCAAGCCAACTTTAAACGTCGTATGGTGCGGCTGATGGAGGAGGTGGAGCAGGTGGAGCTGGACTGGGACATGATGTGAGTGACACCTGTCTGTCACAGGGTTGTCGTGGTGACTAGAGGAAACCAGAATCAGAATATTGCTTTTGTTGCAGTTATAAGGGAAACTTAAATTCAGCTTTGTCACTTTTTTTATGTTTTACAGATTTTTACACACTTTTGTTTTTATGTATAGCATAAGCTTGTCATATCTATGTAAACATAAATTTTAAATTCTTATTTAAAGTGCCCCTATATATAGATATTACCTTTCATTTAGTGAAAAGATAAAAGTGAACGATGAATGAATTGTTGTCTCCCAAAAGAAAGAAGTGATTCTGAACTGCCCGAAACGAGTCGTCAGAAATTCCAGTCTCACTTCCTGCACGAACCTAATTAGGTTTGTAACAAATTTGCATAATGCCAGCCTACGGTCTCCATTGTCTGCCTGCAAACAACATCTATTTTGACCCTCAAACACTGTAGTTGTAGCTGAGGCCTGGAAGAGTTTAGTTTGTGTTGTCAACATGTCAAGAAGACGCAGTTTGGTTTCTGCACTGTGAAAGCAAATCCACTTTGCGTTACTGTTCACTGTGTATACAAGCTCTGAGAAAGCCTCCGGAGCTGAAATTCAGATATGGTTATGGACGTTTAGTTTCCTATATGTGCTGTAAGTGGTAGAGCAATCACAACAGATTGAGCCATCTGACCAATCAGAGCAGAGTAGACCAGCCAGTCACAACAGACTGGGTCATCTGACCAATCAGAATAGAGTAGAGCAGGGGTTCCCAAACACATTCCTAGAGCCTACCCAGCACTGCACATTTTGCATCTCTCCTTTGTCTGATACACCCATTTCAGGTCTTGGAGTCTCGACTAATGAGCTGATGATCTGAATCGGGTGTGTTTGATTAAGGAGACATGGAAAACATGCAGTGTTGGGGAGGCTCCAGGAATGTGTTTGGGAACCCCTTGAGTAGACCAATCACAACAGACTGGGCCATTTGACCAATCACAGCAAAGTAGACTCTCAGAAAGGAGGGGTTAAGAGAGACTGAATCATTGATCAAACTGTTTAGACAATGTTAAAAAAATGGTGATGTTGCAATATATGAGAAAATAAAAAAATGACCTTGGATGCATGTACACCTGTAGGAGACTAAAACAAAATAAGGAACCTTTAAAATAGCTTAATAGGGGCACTTTAAAATATGCATGTGTAATCCAACTGTACGTCTCATGACAGATGATATAGCGCCCCCATCAGGTAGCTTTACTGTTGTGGGATCTGTTGCAGATACCTGGGCAGGAAGAAGGTGAACCCTGGAGAGGAAGTTGCAGTGGAGAATGTGAGGAATCTGGTGTACGCTGATTACTCCTACTGGACGCTGTCTTACGCCATCTCTCTCCAGGGAGCTCAGAAGCTTCTTAATGCTGAACCAATATCCAAAATGCTTCCTGTGGATGAGTTTCTACCCATCATGTATGACAAGCACCCAAAGTGAGTTTGACATTCAAGTCTCCAGAGACTGTGACTAAACATACTTTAAATGTTAAAATGATTTGTGGGGTTTGTTGCAAACCCCTTATAAGGGTGGCGTTTCTAATTTTAGTTGACAAAGTTTGCATTTTTACCATAGGCATACGCATACTTGGATTTTCTCCTTGATTATATGTTAAACACGTCTAGTTTATAATGAAATGTTAGTATTCTAGTTAAGTTACAGTCCACAGAATTTTTTTGGAAAAGCAGGACTGACTGAAATAGCTCACCACAAATGTGTGCTTTGATTTGGAGAGTTTTATTCTAAAAACTCTCTACGTAGTTTCTTCACTATGTAATTGTACAAGTCATTTGATTTTTATGGACAGAGTGTCAAGATTTAAGCCAAGAAAGAAACTCCAATCTTGAGATCTTGCAATAGCTTTGATTCCTCAGCATGACTGGTTGTTTATGTGCTGTGGATTGGCATGATGCCATCCCTTTTCCTCTGTCCGTTTCCTCTCCTTCTCTGACTCTTATTCATTTTGCTTGGCACGTCTCGCCTGAAGCGCCTCATCCCCACAGAGACAGATCAGAGCAACATTCTCCTCGCGTTTTTCAATCTTTCTACCGATCCGCGGCTCTCCCGGCATAAACCGGCATGCTGCTACTGCCCCGCTGACGGCTAACCCTTTAAACACCCTGCCCTGCCTTCCCCGTTCCACATTCCAGCAAAATTAGCTACTTTAGCCAGCATTTGCCGCTTTGTTCTCCTTCCAGATCTGACAAAGCCACGGGCCGTATGCCAGCTGGCCCAGGACATGCGTTTTACCCTCAGTAAAGTGAAGTACCTCTACAGGCTTTTGCTGAAAGTAATTGATACTTTATTCATTTATTGGGTAGAGTCAAGCACCACGAGCCCTAAAGTGATTCGCTATCCGATTCTGGATCCAAACAGACATTAAATAGATAAGCCATGACCTCTTTCCTTTGAAAGGTTGTAATGTAAGCTTCACTAGTACTTTTTTAAAATTGGGATAAAATAGATATTTATACATATACACAGTCCAGTTGATGTATATATAATATACATATTATATATAATTGGGATATATTATTATATTATATTATATAACATTATATTCGACTGGACTGTGTATATATATAATATACATTCCCATTTTATCCCAATGTTAAAAAAGTATTAGTTTTTATTATATATATTATAAATATTTATATTGCTCATACTTAGGGTTAGGAATAAAATATAGATGTATATTTAGATATATAAATATTTATTATATAGTGTACATTTTATATGATTCAATTTTTATTCTTTTATTACTACTTGTTTTCTTTGTGAATATTATATTATATTAAATTATATTTATTATATTATATTGTATTGTATTATACTATAAGGATTTTTTTAAATTAATATATATATATATATATATATATATATATATGTAATATGTTATCTTATTTTATATATTTATATCCTTAACTATAAGCTATAGAAATAATATATATATGTCACATGAAAAAGTCATCACATGAAAATATTCTTGACCTAATTTCTCTAGCCTGTAATCATAATAAAGAGTTCAGCTACTGAAAACCATTTTATTTTGCTGTTTTTCATCTCTTAATAGTGAGGACTACAAATCCCATTTTCCCAATCGGAATCTGATGGCGTATTCCACACACCCTCTTCTGGTGCAGCCCTGCCATTACGCCGGGGACCCGGAGTGGGTGAGCGACACTGAGACGTCTACGCTGTGGGATGACGACAATGTGCGCACGGACTGGAGGGGGTCACATAAAACTCTGAAGGGTTCTCAGCCACCGGCCGGTCTGCAGAGCGCCACCTACAAGGACGAGTTGTGAAGTACCTGTACAGTCCCAAAGTGGGCAATGGGCATTTTTTTAAGAGTGGAGGGGTTAGAACGAGTGTACAGCTCTTTATAAGACAAATGACATTCATCATGGAGACCTCAAACCTGTGGAAGAGACGAGTGAGACCTGGGACCAGTCACTCAGTCACTCCACAACAACAAAAATCTTTTTTTTTCCTTCTTCTTTTTTTTATCAGTATTTTAAATCAGTACTTTTTACTGTTTTCAGATTATACATCTTGAATGAAATTTATTTTACAACTTTATTGGCATTTTTTCTTGTTTTAAGCATAAATCTAACAAAAACGTATTGAGGTTTATGGCAAAACAAAAGCAACACACAAATAAGCAAACAAATGAGATTTCCCAATGAGAAAGATAAAATTTGAAAATAGAAAATATAGTTTTAATGGAAAACAAGAACCTGTAAAGGCAATAGGGTACGATGACTCTTATTTAACCACAATTCAAGAGGGAAAAAAGTTATGTATTTAAGTAGAGGGTTTTTGCCCATTTTTGGCACAAATTAAACTACTTTTCCATTGTTTTTAGGTTATTTTTCTCTATTAACTATATAAAAAGGACATATGGAAGTGGTGCATTTGAAATTTTATTCATGGAATTTATTCAAAGTTTAAAAACTGTTGTGGGACTATCATGCTCAGACAATCAAACAAACAGAACTTAGAGTATTTTTGAAATGGTGTGTGTGGTGAATTTCTTTTTATTTTGGTGTATTTTTGCTGTTCATGCTGAATTTTTCTGATCCCATCATAATAATTTGTTCTTATTTATTTCTCTTCCCTGTCTTATTCCCTTCTCTAACTCCCCGAAGTGAACAGCAGGACCAAATGAAATGACATGACATTAGTGTGCATGGCAGTTCTGTTAAATTTTGTTTTTTAAATAAAAAATGTTTTTAAAAAATGACCAAATTGGATATCAATGCTTTTTTTGCAGTATAAGAAAAAACAGTGTTTTTCAGTCTACTTCACATGGGTCAATTAAATTGATCAATAGAAGTAAATAATGTGAGCAATTATGGCTGTTGTTTATAAAAGTGAAATTACTTGTCTCTGAGACAGAGAATAAGGAAATACAAGCAGAGGCAGTAAACCCATAACTAGTTAAGTCTAGAATAAAATATTAAGGAGTTATTTAATAAGACTAACTAACCTTTACACATTCTAGGAGGTGATTGCACTTCAGTTCCAGCAGGGCATTAAGACTTCTTGAAACTGGAGCAAGGCGAATGCTGCACCTCTATCGCCATCTTTTGGTTAGAGTACAGAAGAACATCAACCACAATTTTGGTCTTGGAATGGTTGTATTTTGAGAGATCCATGTGTTGTTTTCTTTTTCAATGTATTTTTATTCACAAAAAGATTTTCTGAATAGAAACAGGGTTTCTATTATTGGCTTAAACTAAAATAAAACATTTTCATTTATTGAAATAAGATAAACATTAACTGAAATAAAATACAAAAAAGTGTTTTATTTCAGTTGTCAAGTCAACATTTCTCATTTTTGTTTAAAGTTGAAGTACTTTTGAACAACATTAAAGGAAATACATAAAAACATACATAAATACATGGTTAGTTAAAAATAAAAGTCCTGAGTCAAACATTACAGTACTACTGAATTACTCTTTTATGATATAACTGTGTCTCTCACAGTATCGAGGTGATGATTGTGCAGATTGATGCATGATTAATATAGATGACTCCTATATTAGCCAGCAGGGGTCATGTGACCACAGCTCAGGTGTAAGGAGAAGGGTCGGGCCATTTCTAAAATGCCATCCTCAGCTGAAGACATTCCCCTCATGACCCCTGTGAACCCTGTTTCATAAGAACAGCAAAATTCCATTGCGTCTACACTTGCATCTGAGCAGTTCATTCTCAAATTACACGAAATCAATGGCTGTGATTATTGCATGGAAACAGCAGTTTGAAGTGTCTAACCAGATGGTTTTGGTCTTCTGTCTGCGTAGTATCTGATACATGTCAAACTGTTGGCTTTTTACACAATGTTGTAGTGCTCTGATGACATCACAGTTTTTGTAGACTAAAATCTGGTACAGACATTTCAAGAAGCACTTTGCAATGCCTTAAATATTATTTTACAATCATTTAAAAGTATCTGATCTGAATGAATGAATGCAGTAATATGGGAGCCAGTATTGTGTGTATCGTCACTGTTATTGCTTCATCCAGTGTGTTGTTATATTTCCCTGGATGAGGGTGGGCCCTTTTAACCTCCTCTGATAGGTTGTCTCGGATAGGGAAGGTTTTGTGAGGTCGCGACTTAGTGTACGTGTGTGGCTGAAACAGAGAGTTTTCACGCTCTCAATGTTGTTTTGTGCATGTACAAATAGGTCAGCCAATAATGGTCAAAGTTCATGGAAAACTTGTTCTGTCTTAAATGAAAGTAACTCAGTTTCTGTCTGTGAAATATAAAAATGGTAAGAAACCACATTAAAAAAAAACCCTATAGTAAACGTATAGAAGCCCTTTTCTGCCACATAAGAAATTATTCTTTCATAAATCAATATTATGACATACTTAGTCATAATTATGAGATAAAAAGAAGAAATTATCACATGAAAGTTATCATTATGACATACTCATACATGTTTGAGCTGTTTTAACTAAAAATAACTTTCACTGACATATGTCTCAAGATGCACAGCAGTTATGTTTTTTTTTGTTTTTTGTTTTTTTCTCTAGTGAACCTTTATAAAAGCTACTTAAATATCCTAATTGAACTAAGGCCTAATCCTGGCTTAGGCTAAGCCCTGTCTGTGAAACCGGGCCACTATGTCGAAGTTATGACTTAAAAAGTAAGTATGACATTAAAAGATATGACATTAAAAGATCAAAATTATCTTTTACTTTAAAAAAAAAATTAATTACTTTAAAAAGTCATGATGACATAAATTGAAAATATGACAGTTGAAATTATGACTTAAAAAGTCAGAATTATGACAAAAAAAAATCATAATTAAAAATAACTTTTTTAATCTCATTTAGTATGTCATATTTGTGACTTTTTTTTATCTCATAATTACGACTTAGTATGTCATTATTATGACTTTTTATGTCATAATTAAAATTTACCAAAGCATGTTTTTTTTTTCTAATGTGGCTTCCATATAAATGTAAAACATTCCTGGAATTATTTTTTTTTTTCATGAAATTTGTCATAATAATCAGATGCCATATGTATATGTGCTTATTTTCATGCATACTGACAGCTATTTTATACAGCATATTCATGTTTGTGTTGTATAATGCATGTTCAGGAATCCTGTTAGGAGTCCCATTATATTCCTCCTGTAATCCTCATCCATGTTCTCAATATTTTCCAGCAGCAGTGAAGCCTCCTATAATTCAGAATCCTATAATAGTAGAGCAGATGTCTGAGATCAACCTTTCTGCTCTAATTGTGATCTGCTCTGGATAAACTGACAGCTGAGTCTCCACATGCCATTGAGCATGCAAACTCATATATATATATAGATATCTATTTATAAATTAATATATTATGTAATAAAAATATTAAATATAATGTACTATTATTATTATCGTTATTTATTTATATAGTTATTTTATTATTTTATATCATTATTTTATTATTATAATATATTAAAATAATAAGAAATAAAGAAAAAAAAAAATTCTTTCTTCCTTTCCACAGCTTCCTTACCACTGGTTCAGACCTAACCTACTACAAATCTGCTGTTGGTGGGTGGAGAGTTTACACTAGGGTAAACATGTCTATCTGGCAGCTTGCAACCAATGGATCTGGGCTGCAGGCTATAGGACGTTTAAGCTGCAGTGTGCACTAAACAGTAGGCTACACAACGTCCGTTTTTTCTTTACACAGTGGATTTATTCATATGACAGGTATGCATTTGTTGTTTTGGAACTCTGAAAAACTTCCAGGCTGTCTCAAAACCTGGTGAGAACATTTTTGCGGCATGCCATTCACATTCCAGCGTCTGAGGTAAAGTTAAAATGTATTAGAGTGGCGGCTTGTACTTTTTAATACATTATTTTTGCAGTATATTTCGTAAGATTTACTTGGCAAAACGTTCACAGACTGACGAGTCAAGCATTTATTTAAACGGTTCGCGTGCTCGTGGCATGCTGTATAGCCTACTTGTCTGATTGATATTAATATGCAAAGAAGCAGGCTACGTACGACATAGGGTTTGCAAATATACAGTGTTATTTAGACCTGATTACACAGTAAACTCCTCGAAAGCCCCACTAACCTAGCGTTAAGTATGAAATCTGGAAGAAATCAATAGCGAGTCGCTTTTGTAATTTCTCGTCAGACACATTGCAGCTCTGTTTGTCAATAGTGCATCTGCAGTTCTGAAGTTCGCCACCACAGCTGTGTTCGTCCACATGCTCAGTCAGCAAACAGCCATATTTGAGCACCAGTTGCTCTGTTTATGAACATATCTTAACAGCAGTCTCACACTCTTAAAGAAGCAGTTAACAAACAAAGGACTTCTGCTCTTTTACTAAGTTTTATATAGGTGAGCGACGCTAATGTGAAGTTACTACTGCTCGGTAATAAGTATGTGACGGTAATAAGTTAACTGTTTTCTGGAATACCCCTTGTTATCTAATGTATGCCCATCTGTTTTACAATGTTGTTAATTGCACGTTGTTATTCTTTATTTAGTTGTCACACTTTCATCGTGTTTACATCGCACAAATGCTTCAGCCTAAAACAAACTTTTGCATCAGATAATGCATTAACTAAAATTAACTGATAATGAGCAATTCATTCGTTAACTTACAGTATTTATTAAGGCTGTCAAGCGATTTTTTTAAATCTAATTAATTACATGATGTGGTGATTAATCGCAAATTAAATTTGGCTAAGAAATTACTCCCAAAAGATCATTTAAAGTCTATATTTAGTAAAGCATCAAATAGATAAAAAGTAGCTTCAGCAAGAAATATTTGATTATTTTATTTAACATAAAATGTATTACACACACTCTTTTGGACCATGAGGGTGAGTAAATGATGACTGAATTTTCATTTTTGGGTTAACTATAGCCTAACCTTTTTTACTACTATGGAAATATGAAATATTATACTATATTAAATGAAATTATGCTCTAAATATGAAACTAAAACTGCCAGTAGGTGGCGGTAATTCACAGAAGTCATTGAATCATTCATTCATTCGATTCTTTCAAACGGCTGATTCATTAGGAGTGAAGTAAATAGGCTTGTTCGAGATGCATCGACCCACGCAGACCTATTGGCATATGACATCAAAGTACTGCGAGAGTGATTCAAAAGCATAAAGAGTAGTCTGCTCTCCAATCGCTCTCGCGGTACTTTGATGTCATACGACGACTGGTCTGCGCAGCGCCAATGCATCTCGAATAAGCCTAATGGTTCTCTTTATGAATGGTCCACTGAATCATTAGGCTTGGTGGACTTGAAATGGCGCTACACAGACCAATCGGTGTATGAAAAGTACAGCGAGAGTGATTAAGAGAGCAGAGGGCTCCATGCTTTTGAATCGCTCTCGCGGTAATTTGATGCCATCCACTGATCGGTCTGTGCTGCGCCGCTTCATGTAGGCTACAACAAGCCTAAATGGTTCACCCGATTCGTTCAAAACGCGGATTCAGAAATGAAATGTTGTGTGTTACTTGGAGACTAACAGTTTTGCTTTGTCTTTATATTTTCGTTGGCAAAACAGACATTATGTGTCTAAAATAACACAATAGTCCTATTAACTTCTTATTTATTGAACTGTTGTATAAAATCAGTATCACATTTGCACTCGTGCTATTCTGGACAGAAAAGCAGCACTCATGTGATATTGCACTCATTGCCCATGTGATATAGCTTAACTAGCCTATATCATATGATGTATATGAAAAAAAGAAAAAAAGGGCATTTTTTACCTTATTATTATTTTTAAAAAGCCAACTAAAATTGCAGCTGTACATCAGTAGATATGTTAGGAGCCAGGTTTATTTTATTTTAAAGTGAAAACTTTTTCTTAGTGGGCAGACCATTTATTTTATGTAGAGAACTCTTATCTTTCAAAAAAAAAAAGTAAATGTAACAAATAAAAGTGGGCTCAGTACTGATCCCTGAGGGACTCCTTTATGGCCTATAAACATTATGCAATAAGAGTACATGTTTATGATCTTGTGTTGTTGCAGGGGCCATGGCCTTCTTGGGAACAGTGGCACGGAGGGTGATGGCATGCCGTCAGCCCTTCTCACCCCTCTCTTGTGCTTCCACCCGCTGCTATAACTCCCAGTCTACGCACACCACAGAGAAGAGCGTCCCCTATGAGAAGACCCTCAAACAGGAGGATGGCATCAGTGGGCCCACCAAACCACTGCCAAAGTCTGCAGATGTTGTGGTGATAGGAGGAGGAAGCCTGGGTTGCCAGACCCTCTACCACCTGTGTAAAATGGGCATGACCAATGTGGTTTTGCTGGAGAGGGACAGATTGACTGCAGGGACCACCTGGCACACGGCAGGTATTGCACCGTGTTTACTTTGTGATTAGAGACTTTGTTGAGTGCAGTTTCTTCCTGTGCCCAACAAATGCAAAAAGTAAAGGCAGAAGCACATCGGTTTTTAACTTTCATTGAACAATCTGTTAAGTAAAATTGAATCTTGGTAGCAAATCAGATTTAATTTCCTACTTGTACAGTTCAGTTCAAGAGTTTACTCCATGAATTGGCTTACATAACTGGTTATATAATAGTTAAAGCCAACTCCATTGTCTGTCAAATACAAATGAGCTCCAGCTTGCCTTTTGAATAGTGTTTCTTAGTTTGAATAAGATACTAAATCTTTTTATGTTTTCACAGGACTTTTGTGGCAGTTAAGACCAAGTGATACCGAGGTGGAACTCTTGGCTCACACTCGCAACGTGATCAGCTCAGAGCTGGAGGAGGAGACGGGACTCGAGACAGGCTGGATCCAAAATGGAGGACTGTTCATCGCTTCCAACAAACAGCGACTTGACGAGTACAAGCGCCTCATGTCGGTATGGCTAAATCACACATCTTGACAAATTACAAAAGCAAATGGTTTTAATAAATGGACTGACTGTTTTTTCCAGCCCTGCCTAGAAATTCAGCATTTGCAAGCAAAAAAAAAAAAATGAAGCTTATTTCTATGTACAACCCGAATTCCGGAAATGTTGGGATGTTTTTTAAATTTGAATAATAAAATGAAAACTTAAAAGACTTTCAAATCACATGAGCCAATATTTTATTCACAATAGAACATAGATAACAAAACAAATGTTTAAACTGAGAAATTTTACACTTTTACCCACTAAATGAGCTCATTTCAAATTTGATGCCTGCTACAGGTCTCAAAAAAGTTGGCACGGGGGCAACAAATGGCTGAAAAAGCAAGACATTTTGAAAAGATTCAGCTGGGAGAACATCTAGCAACTAATTAAGTTAATTGATATCAGGTCTGTAACATGATTAGCTATAAAAGGGATGTCTTAGAGAGGCAGAGTCTCTCAGAAGTAAAGATGGGCAGAGGCTCTCCAATCTGTGAAAGAGTGTGTAAAAAGATTGTGGAATACTTTATAAACAATGTTCTTCAACGTCAAATTGCAAAGGCTTTGCAAATCTCATCATCTACAGTGCATAACATCATCAAAAGATTCAGAGAAACTAGAAAAATCTCTGTGCGTAAGGGACAAGGGTGAAGACCTTTATTGGATGCCCGTGGTCTTCGGGCCCTCAGACGACACTGCATCACTCATCGGCATGATTGTGTCAATGACATTACTAAATGGGCCCAGGAATACTTCCAGAAACCACTGTCGGTAAACACAATCTGCCGTGCCATCTGCAGATGCCAACTAAAGCTCTATCATGCAAAAAGGAAGCCATATGTGAACGTGGTCCAGAAGCGCCGTCGTGTCCTGTGGGCCAAGGCTCATTTATAATGGACTGTTTCAAAGTGGAAAAGTGTTCTATGGTCAGACGAGTCCAAATTTGACATTCTTGTTGGAAATCACGGACGCCGTGTCCTCCGGGCTAAAGAGGAGGGAGACCTTCCAGCTTGTTATCAGCATTCAGTTCAAAAGCCAGCATCTCTGATGGTATGGGGGTGCATAAGTTTATACGGTATGGGCAGCTTGCATGTTTTGGAAGGCACTATGAATGCTGAAAGGTGTATATAAAGGTTTTAGAGCAACATATGCTCCCCTTCAGACAACGTCTATTTCAGGGAAAGCCTTGTGTATTTCAGCAGGACAATACAAAACAACATAGTGCAGCTATTACAACAGCATGGCTTCGTCGTAGAAGAGTCCGGGTGCTGAATTGGCCTGCCTGCAGTCCAGATCTTTCACCTATAGAGAACATTTGGCACATCATTAAACGAAAAATAAGTCAAAGATGACCACAAACTCTTCAGCAGCTGGAAACCTATATCAGGCAAGAATGGGACCAAATTCCAACACCAAAACTCCAGAAACTCGTAACCTCGATACCCAGACGAGCTCATTTTGTGCATAAAATTGTAAAATTTCTCAGTTTAAACATTTATGTTATCTATGTTCTATTGTGAATAAAATATTGGCTCATGTGATATGAAAGTCTTTTAGTTTTCTTTCTTTATTTTTTTTTTCAAATTTAAAAAACGTCCCAACATTTCCAGAATTCGGGTTGAAAATTGTTCAAAGATTCATCCGTACGTAAATTGTCCACTGGAATCCAATTTGCCAATTTATGTAAGAATGGATTTATATATCATTTACACAGATTTTTTTTATAATAAATGCAGTGATTGACAGAGCAGAATCAAGAATTTCAAAGAGACGTGTATTAATAACGAATAAAATGTGACTGATTAAACATAATCTAATAAGTGAATACTTACACATTTTGCATTTCAGTTGGGTAAAGCATACGGCATTGAGTCATACGTCCTGTCGCCAGCTGAGACCCAAGACCTGTATCCTCTGATGAATGTGAAAGATCTTTATGGCACACTCTATGTGCCTAAAGATGGTACCATGGACCCGGCTGGCACCTGCACCACCCTCTCCAGAGCAGCCACTGCACGGGGTGCCACTGTACGCCTCCATACCCTATACTCTTTTCAATTGATGATTGACTTATTTAGTTTGGATTAAGTTGCAATTGAATGTATGAATCATATTGAAACATGACTATTATTGATTTCAGGTGATCGAGAACTGTCCAGTGACAGGTGTCCAGGTTAAGGTTGATGATTTTGGTGTGAAGAGAGTGAAAGCTGTAGAAACTGCCCATGGGACCATCCAAACTCCATGTGTGGTTAATTGTGCAGGTCAGAAAGATGCAGACTTCACCAGCAGAGGGCAGTCTGGGATAGTGAAATGGCATTTAACCACATGCTGCTGTAAAAGAAAACTTTTTGACCAATGTCAATCACCTCTCATTTTATTAATTGATCCATTCTGATAAAAGCCATTTCTAAATTATATTTGTCTAAATTACCTTAAAATTTTACAACACATTAAAGTTGTCATTGATGCTGGTCTCATTTATTTAAATAAATTATAGCATTTTAAATATTTAAAACACACACACACACACACACACATATAATCAAATATATTTACATAATCAAATTTCAACTCATTCGTCTCATTTAATGTAATATAATACAATATAATCCTGCCACTTATACTTGTGTGTTTTTTTTTAGGTGTCTGGGCCACTAAGCTTGGTAAAATGGCAGGCGTCAATGTTCCATTGGTTGCCATGCATCATGCTTATGTCGTCACAGAAAGAATCGAGGGAATTCAGGTAAGCTTTTAAATGCAGCACACTGCCCATTTCAGCATAGCATTACACAGAACAAATCAATAACCATAATAAACATGTCTTTGCATTTGGTGGTAGCCTAATGTTTCTGTGCTGGACATAACGCGCATAAAATGTCACAAAACACAGCAGGAAAACTCAAAATCACACCATTAAGGGGAGAGATGCACATAATACAAAAACAGTGAGGCATGCATGATTTATTCATGCAGTGATGCACGCTGGGAAACAGAGTCCAGCATTGGTTATTGATTGATATGATGATTAAACAAGGAAAAAAATTACCAAACAGTTGTTTCATTCATTAAACACCTACAGTCCAGTTTAACAGCCGATTAATGTGCAGCAATTGCGTTAAGCCACATTTAAATGAAGTAATTAGTATTCTTTTTAGTAAAAACATGTTTACTAAAAAGTAAACATGTTCCTATGTTTTAAATGAATTAAAAAGGTTTTTAATCATGTTAATCCAAATTTAGTTGTAGAATCTTTAGATAAAATGGGTCTTTCAATTAAAACGGGTAAAACAAGTTTCTTTTCAATTTTAATAATTGATTTTTGCCATGAAAATAGACAAAGACGATGGCCACATGTGCTGCATTGATACTACATTTTACATCTTGTATATGTGTTTTTGTGCCTTTACTGTGTCTGTTGAATGCTGTTACTGAGTTGTGCTAATTTCAGTGTTACCAAGGGAACCAGTGAATTGTACCAATTTAAATGTGTTATCAAGGAAACCAAGGAAAATGACATGTGACAGACAGCATCAGTAAGAATGGTGTGAAAATTATAAAAAGAGCTGTAATGTTTCACACTAGATTACTGTTTCCCAGCAGGTTATAGTTGTCATAGTTATGTTTATATGTATTTACATGTAATATTAACATATATTATGAAAAAATTATCAAATTATATTTAAATATTACTATGATATAAATTAGTATAATGAAAAAATTACATAATTAAAAGAATGAAACTGTATTCACGTTCTGATTGGTTCGTTCAATGTAATGTTCTCAGCCAATCGATTTCACGTGTTCATTACCATTTCCCTTTATAACCACGACACATCCAAACAAATACACTAACTCTGCGCGATATGCAGATTGTTATTCTAGCCCTCCGCCTCCCCAGCACCACCTGTCTAGATCTGCTACAGAGGCTCTCCCTCTCTCTAGCAGCAGCAGCATGTTTCCATTAATTTTATGTTCCGAACATTTAGCATAAGCAAGTCGTACTTGCTCTGCATAATTTCAGAGTAGTAGTTTTACAGATTATCCCGAGTTGTCATGACTGAAATATTATTTATCAATTTGAAGTACTATAATATGTTACTGAAATTCATCTTGTTTGAAGTGAGGACAATATTTAAGATACATTTTCTAGCCATCATGACAGCTGAAATTCATCAAAAAAGATCAAAATGATTTTTAAATGGTCGTTAGATGGCCTTTTTTTAAATGGTCATATCAGATGTCTGAATCACAGCGATGCTGTACACTCCCAGTAAAGTATGCTAGATTGTAGTTGCCTGCGCTATCTTCAGCACTCAGAGCTGACCTGCAGGATCAGGAGTTGCACTAATTTTCTCACTGCATTTGCACTGTTAATGTCCATAATTCCTCTAGTGAATTGGACACCATCAGTAGACGCACTTCATTCGTTGTGGATTCTCCCTGCTCTGTTGTGTCTGTCCTTCTTTCATCTTTCTTTCTGCTTTTGGTCTGTTTTTGAGCCCTATGGGGGCGTCATGCTCTATTCTGTTAACACAACAGTGGCCGTGGCATAAGCACTTAGCTCCGAGCCTTTCTGTGGATTATGCAACACTGTGTGTGTGTAAGAGAGCTTGTAGTTTGATGCATGGTTGATGACAGCCATGTTACTCCTCACAGAAAGACCAATGTGTCATCACTGAAACTGAAGTGATGAAATGTTTGTCATCCACATGATGTGGTAGTGAAATTGATAGATTTTTTTGCTCCTGAATGGACTGTGAAACTGCTAATTAATATTAAGCACTCAAACCAGCATTAAAATACCATGGAAGCTTGTTTCCGCCACATAATTAAAAGGTAATTGCGACCTTTTATCTCACAATTCTGACTTTGTTTCTCGCAATTGTGATTTTACAACTTTAACTGTTGGCAGTTTATTTTGACTTTTACTCACAATTGTGAGATATGAACTCAAAATTTTGACTTTCACGCATTTGCGAATTTATACCTTTGACTATTGCCAGTTTATAACTCGCAATTCTGTCTTTTCTCGCAATTCAAGTTTATAACTTGCAGTTCTGTCTTTTTAACTCAATTGTTAGACAAACTCACAATTTTGACTATTTCTCCTAATTATGAGTTATAAACTTGCAATTCTGAGAAAAAGAATTTTCTCGCAATTCAGAATTTGTACACTCATATAAACACAATTTTGACAAATTTCTCAAAATTGTAAGTGTATATGTCTCACAATTGTGAGAAAAAAGTGAGAATTGCAAGTTATAAACTCAATTGGAAGAAATAGTCTGAATTGCAGGTTTATATAAGAAAAAGTCAGAATAGTGAAATAAAACATCAGAATTATGGGATTATATATTCCATGCAGTTGTGAGATATAAATTCACAACTGTGAGGAAAAAATGTCAGAATAGTGAGATATCTCACATTTCTGACTTTATTTTTTCCAATTTGGAGTTTATAACTTGCAATTCTGACTTATTTTCTTGCAATTGTGAGATATAAACTCATAACTGAGAAAGTCAGAATTGTGAGATTAAAAAAAAATTGTAATTGAGAGGAAATAAAGTCATAATTGTGAGTTTATATCTCACTATTCTGAGTTTTTTTTTTTCTCGCAATTGCATGAAATAAAGTCAGAATAGTGAGAAGTCGCAATTCCCTTTTAAAATTGTTTTTATTCGGTGTAAGCATCTATAAGCTTCCATAAATTACACAGGAGAGTGGAAATATCACTGTACACACTGATCATATGTGTCATGTCATGTTTATAGTATCACCATATGGCTCCTACAAAAAGCTTTGTAATACATGAATATAATGTACTTTCTAAAATGTCTTTTTCCACTAGAATATGCCCAACGTCAGGGACCATGATGCATCTGTCTACCTCCGTCTTCAAGGTGACGCTCTTTCTGTGGGAGGCTACGAACAGAACCCCATATTCTGGGATGATGTAAGTTGTAATGACTGTTTCCAAAAGAAAAATAGTATAACTGAGTCTGAGATATAAAAGTTGTTATTCTTTCCATATTTTTGCTGTAGTTGTTTATGGTGTATATTTGCTGTGTTTGGTTTGTCTATATAGTTTTTAAACTAGTGCTGTCAATCGATCAAAAAAATAGCTAATTAATCACACATTTTCTATAATTATTTATGATTAATCACACCTGACATTAAAGTTTTTAATATATTTTATATTGTAATACTTTCACATTGAATCTCCAAAATAAAGGGAAATTCACATGCTGTGCACAGTATACTTATTACATACTGCAGGAACAAGTAATACTGTATGATTCCAAATGTAGCGTGTGTGTTTGTGAAAGCGTCTGTCAGCAGATATTCCAGTGTAATGACTGGAGATCTTTTTTTTTTCAAATGTCAACCTCCCCTTTGATCACATTTACACTGCATTTCCTATATAATCTCCAGCCAGCAGTGTTCTGTGTGTAACAAAACTCTTTTATTAAATTCACCCTCTGTCACCTCACACTTTCACTACACAAAGCTACAGTCATGCTATGAAACAGAGGATCAATATCTTAAGGAAGTGTGAACATTTTGAGGAATGTGTTTCTGGTCTGAAACTCTTAATGAGACAGTGTGAAGCCTGGCCTGTTCTCAACACATGCAGCCTCTACAGTTTTTATTTTTAAACTTCAGTCTGCTCCACACCGGCCACATATTCTCTCAATTTTTTGCGATCAGCATTTCATCAGCTGTCGGATTGCTCACACCGTCTGCTGCTTCTTTCCATCCCACGGTTTCGAGTTCATTGACAGTCCCCTGTGGCAGCGAGCAAAGACAGTGACAAGCAGAGAGGACTTTGCTTAAACAAAATTACAAATTGAAAAGTGTTCATGGAAGAAGCATACTTGTTGTGCCAAGAAAGTGAAGTTTGAGCTGTGCAGATAGTGGGTGGGGGTCAGTCTGCTCCTTAAAATCAACATGCAATCAAAATTGACTCTATAAACGTTCTTAATAATTGTCCCAGTTACCCCCAAACTCCTGTAAAGAAGAAAATTGGCTTCACTAAGCTGGTTATTGTTGCTAACTCAAACAAGCTTTACAGAGCATCCTATAACATTAAACTGAAGATAAATGGTGTGGTTATTTTTTTAAATAAAATATACAGAGTTGTACAGTTTTTGTTTTATTTTATTTGGAATTCTAAAATATATTTGTTTTAATTTCTGCTAAATTGCTTTTAAAATTTCAAACATAGATTATCCATAGACATACATTAGAAATAATGTACATCTGAGAAAACGGACAATGGCTACAGTTGTTAATGATTGGTCAGTGACGTTTTTAAGGTGGGGCTTAGCGAAGGTTCGATTGGACACCAGCAGTTAACCTTGATTAGTGCTTTTACATCAGTGACATTGTCATCCTTCCTTCTGAATCATAGATGTAGTGCTGGATTTATTGCAGCAGTAAGCTCATCAGATCTGACCAGGCCACTCTATTATTGTGTGTGACTATAAAATTGTGTATTTTGTTCTCTGAACCTGTAGGTGTCTGATAAGTTTGCCTTCAGCTTATTTGATCTGGACTGGGATGTCTTTATGCAACACATCGATGGTGCCGTTAACAGAGTGCCTGCTCTGGAACAAACTGGAATCAAATCCACTGTCTGTGGTCCAGGTACATAAACACACACACACACACACACACACACACAGACAAATGCGTCAGATGCGCATTTTACAACATTATGTTCTTGATACATTAAAAAGAACTGGCTCATAAGAGTCATTTGTTCAGAAATTGAACTACACTGGTCATGTTACACAGTATGTTTTTGATTCACTAAAAAGAGCCGGTCCATAAGAGTCATCTGTTTGGGAATCAAACTACATTTTTCAAGCTGTATGTTTCTGGATCACTAAAAATATCTGGCTCAATGAGTCATTCTTTTAGGAATCAAACAACACTGGTCACGATATGTTTTTTTTTTTTGACTCACTAAAAGAACTGGCTCATAAGAATAGTTTGTTTGAGAATCAAACTATATTTTTCAAATCAGTATGCTTTTGAGTCACTTAAAGAACCCAACTCATAAGAGTCATCTGTTTGGGAATCAAACTACATTTTTCAATTTATGAATCACTAAAAAGAACTAGATCATAAGAGTCATTCTTTCAGGAATCAATTTACACTGGCCACAGTATATGTTTTTGACTCACTAAAAATTACCAACTCATAAGAGTAATCTGTTCAGAAATCAAATTACAATTTTCATGCTGTATGTTTTTGAATCAAAAGAGCTGGCTCATAAGAATCATCTGTTTGGGAATCAAACTACATATTTTAAGCTGTGTTTCTTTTCATATATACAGATATTTTGTTCAGAATACATGTGATGCAGAGTAGATACATTTTCATTTTTGTGCAAAGATTAGGGTATTTCTATAGTCATTGCAGTACCTCTAGTATCTTCATTAACACACTATACAGACTTTTTGACAGCGAGTTTGATCTCGCTGTGCTCTGCCAGTCCATATCTTTAAGTGACTGGCTAACTAGACCGCCAGTCAAATGACACTGCGCTCTGATTGGCTGATCTGTCACAGCTCCGGCTCTCCTCAGAGATTCAGTCAACCTTTACTGGCTGTAATAAAGGATGACAGGTGTGAAATGCCTCTAACACACTGTAGTGACTGTCGGTCACTTGCAGACGAGTTTCGGGTCAGTGGATAAGCGCTCCTCAAACCATTTTAAGAGAGTGCTATCAAAGACTCCATTCACCCACTCATCAGCTATTAAAAACGAGATGTTGAGCATATGTGTAATTCAGGCCTGCTCTCACTGGACTTTTGTTTGAATCCCATTTAACACATGATTATTATATATTTTGGTGTGATCTGCGGTCATTAACTGCATCCATTTTAGTCAAGAACTACACTTGAAAATCACGATTACTTGCTTTGGCCGTGATTTCTGAATAAATAGCCCTCTTGAAGTGCTCACATTCGTGCTGCGTCTCATTGACCTCCCGTAACGTGAGTCAGTATATCGTGAACATTGGGCAGAGGTCTTGAGACACTAAATATTGGGAAACTGATGACTTAATTACCTGTGACACAATTATCTGGTTGCACATTAAACGAATAGTATTTATCAGCAGAATTGCTGTATAATATGATTACTGATATACTTTGACATCCAGATGTGATTTAATAGTGGGTTCTCCTTGTAACACACTGCAGTTTAATAGTTAAATGCTCTTCTGCTTACCAAGACTGCATTTATTTGATCAAAAATACAGTAAAAACAGTAATATTGTGAAATATTATTATAATTTAAAATAACCGTTTTCTATGTGAATATATTTTAAAATATAATTTATTCCTGTGATGTCAAAGTTGAGTTTTCAGCATCATTACTCCAGTCTTCAGTGTCACATGATCCTTCAGAATCATTCTGTTGATGTTGAGGATGTGTTTGAGAGTGAGTGTGATCCTCTGAGGGCGGCAGTCAGAGCGCTTGGGTCGTTCCTCAGAGGCTATAGCTGTCTGTGTGTGGTGACGTATGAGTAAGAGCGACGGAGGAGAGGGAAGATGCATAAATAAAATATAGCTGTAACCTCACCCTTTCCTTTTTACTCTCTGTCGTTCTCACAAAGAGCAGATGATGCTCTGGAAAACACTTTTTCATGTGGAGTAATGGAAAAGGTGTGTCTCTTTTCTTCATCTCTCTTTTTCTGTCTCACCTCTCAATCTCTCTTGCACTCGTGGCCTGTTCCTCTTCTCACTCGTTCACCTTTGCATTTCTTTGCATTCTGTCTTCGATGCTTTTGAGGGTCATCCTATACAACACAATATCTTTCCACTGAAAGCTTTGACCATTAAGAATAGACCATTAAGTGAGCGCTCAGCAGCAATGAATTTTTAAACAGCCTTTCAGAAAGATCTGATCTGACCCATTGGCAGCACTATATGTGTCATAAGTTTCCCTCCTCTCATACTTATTTTCTTATGCTTTTTTACTTTAAAAGGGCTGTATTATAAACTTATAAACTGTCATAGCAATTGTTTGTTCCTGAAGTGCAGGAAACTGTTAGTCAAGGTTTTATTGGCATTATGAATACAAAGTTCTGTCATGAAACTCTAGATGGCACAGGCTGATAGGTCCTTACAGCTGATAAGCAGCAGAAATCACAGCAGCAGCAATAATCGACAGCAGCAGCAATAACAGCAGTAGCGTATCAGATCAGTTCAAAACAAAAATCAAACATATTAACATTGTCATATCTGTTACCATGCCAAACACAGTTATAATACCCTAAAGTTCATTGCATAATGTAATATCTTACACAGGCTAAATGAATATTAAACATGTCATGTCATGCAACATTAATGATTCACAACACAGTAATGGTAGCTATACCTCACATGCTGTTATTACTGTTATTTCCTGTGGTATTTTTTAAATTAATAAATGTGCTACATAAATATTTGTTTAAAGTTTGGCACTTTTTTCATAATTTTTGATGCTAGAATATTATTTTTGTTGACATAATATACATGGTGACAAAAAATGGGCTGAAATGAATTAATATTGCATGTAGAAATGTTGATTAAATTTAAGGACATTTTTGACAAAAGCAAAAAATAGACACTTGCTGTTTTACCTTTAAGACATTATGTAAATGATGTCTCATAATAGATTTACTGTTTTGTATCAGAGTATGAAAGACAAACATATTTGAACATATAAAGGATACATATAATGTATTCGGTTTAATGTCACAGATATAGGTTTTATGTTTTTGAAAGAATTATCTTATGCTCAAGACTGCATTTATTTGTAAAAAAAAAAATATATATAATAAAAACAGTAATATTGTGAAATGTTTTCTATTTGAATATATTGTAATCAGGGCTTGACATTAACTTTTTTGCTCACCAGCCACTGTGGCTAGTGGTTTTCCAAAGTTACTAGCCACTCAGCATTTTCACTAGCAACAATTTTGCTGTTGGGAAATTACATTTTATATGATTAAAGTTGACTTTGGCATACTTAAATTACTTGATTTTGAGTCATTTTACTTGATTTAAAAGATTTAAAACCCTTTCAAATGCAGAGTGACCACCCAAATCAAGACTACATTGTAAATCAGCTGGTATGTACGGGTGGGCAAGGGGTGGGCAATATGAGCATAGGCTAATATGAGAAATTTTGTTAGGCTATATAAAAGAACAAAGAAGCAAATTAGCAAATTACAAAAACAATAGTAAATTTAAAAAAAAAAATCTTTTTTCAGATACAGTAGGTTTATTTAACACGTATACATTTATTTAACATCTTTTGTTGTTTGATTAACATTAATGACAGACAGGTATTTAATTGGGCTGCTGAATGCATGGACGTAATATACTGACACATATCCAGTTATTACCCACCTGTTTACGTCCACTTAAGCCATAACCGACTGTATTCACGCGAGATACTCCACACGATGGGCATTTTGGCATCTGTGTGTGTGCGTGTATTTGACTATTCAGGCGCAAGGAGAACTGATCACGCGCGCGACAGAGAGAGAGAGCGCTTCTGTTGTGTGTCATTCAGTGTGATTCCGCCTATCCTGCCTTCACTAACAGCAAGATAATCGATAAAGAATTGTAATTGAATTGTAATTTTGTGATACGACAATCTTGGCATTTCATGTGGCTGTAAACTGAAATTAAATTCAATCCGCCAAAGTGGCTAGTGGGAGTGGCTGTGTTAATGTCAAGCCCTGATTGCAATCTATTCCTGCGATGTCAAAGCTGAATTTTCAGCATTATTACTCCAGTCTTCAGTGTCACATGATTGTTCATAAATCATTATAATATGACGATTTTGCCAAAGATACATATCTTATCAATGTTGAGAACAGTTGTTCTGCCTCATATTTTTGTGAAAACCATGTTACGTTTTTGTCAGGAATGTTTGTTGAATAGAAAGTTCAAAAGAACAGCATTTGATTGAAATAGAAATGTAGAAAAGTCACTTTTGATCAATTTAATGGGTCCTTGCTGAATAAAAGTACTAATTTGATCCCAAAATTTTGAACGGTAGTGTATGTTCAACAGGGCCATGTCTGCATTTGCACACTTGCATAAAGTATATGCATACTTGATTTCCTGTATAAACCAAGAAAGTTTGTATTAATGATCTGGGAGGACTGGAGAGTTTTGCCTTGAGAATGTTAAGAGTATGCCAACTTACTACATTGATCTTTTTTATTTCAAAATATTAGGTTTCTTCCTATCGTATAAAAATAAAAGACAGTGAATGGGAACCAGATTAAACATGTATTTTTACACTTTTTTTCCCCCCCTCCAGAATCCTTCACTGCAGACCACAAGCCCCTGATGGGGGAAGCTCCCGAAGTGAGAGGCTTTTTTCTTGGATGTGGCTTCAACAGTGCAGGTTAGGTCATGGAGCTTGCACAATCACACACACAAAGACACACACACCTTTCTCTTCAGAGATGACCAGTGCCAAATAGATTATTTAACCCTGAAAACCTGCAGAGTTCACATGCAAAATTCAATCTCACCCACTCTTCATGTACACGCCACCTACTCAAGATCAACGCAACTTGATCTCTGACCCCTGCATGTCCAGCGATCTAAGTCTATTGCATTTGTATCCATGTCTTCCTGTGCAGTGCACAGTCCTTCAAGAGTGACTATCCTGGGTCGTAGAGCTGGACAATTCTGGATGAATTGAGAATCACAATTTTTCATTAAAATTGAGATCACGATTCTCTCACGATTCTGAATAGACAACTATACAAAATAACATGTAACTTACTAGAGGTTCTGACAAAATGTTAATTGCTGCAATCTATTTAAAAATGTTTAATTCATTTGAATTAATTATTTTAAAAAAAGTCAGTTCAAATGAATAATTCAATGACTCATAGACACTTCACTTGTTTCATTACTGGATGAATCAGTGTTTTTGAACGAATTTCTGGAATTAATGATTCAATGACAGTTTTTAACAGTCGCTTGTCGCCACCTACTGGTAGAACAATGTAATTTATGCAATCTTTATTTGAAGCATCAAGTTACTTTTAAAAGCTGATTTACTCTATTTTGATCGCTACCATAGACATCAGTGTTTATATCTGAACTATGAACTTTTATCCTAGTACTTCTGTGATCATTTAAATTATTGTAACACAGAAATAATGAAACTGTGTGGTTGAAAAGACTGTTTGTGAATCTGTTTCATACCTAAACATGATATCTGCTCTCTCAGGGTCAGTGGCAGTGCCGACACAGATTTAAATGTTCGCTGTGATTGGTTTAATAGACAGAGCCAAATCCTTTTTATTTACGATTTCTTTATTTAAGATTTTATTTTAAGATCGCGTGTGTGTTTGAATTGAGATTGTGATCTTTTCACAATGAATTGTGCAGCTTTACTGGGTTGTGAATTTGCTTCCTGTGACAATTTTAACTAGATTTTATATTGTATTTTTTATCTTATTTGTGCTGTAGCTATATCGCCCAGCACTAATTACATTACATTTAAGTGCAAGATTAAAAGAAGGCATTTTGCGGTGGTATTTTTGGATGCAGATGGTTCGTGGTTTTGAAGGTCAGATGAAACTCAGTCTGGCTCTGGAGTAATGCTGATTGTGCTCAGTGTGGGCCGGGTCACCTTGCGTGCCTCAGACATGCTGACGGACAACAGGCCGTGATTGCGTGAACAGATCGGAATACATGGCTATAGGAATCACAGTCAGATATTAGATGCATGCTTGCTTTTTTATGACACATCGATTCCTGACCTCAGCATGCAAAACTCATTTCCTGGAAAGAAAGGAGTACAAGAGGCTGTGATTGGTTATGTTATTTGATATACAATACCAGTTGAAATTTGGACATTTTTACTCATACCAAATGTGTGACTTTCTTTATTCTGTGAAACACAAAAGATGATACTCTGAAGGATGTTTTTGCAAAATCTTTTCATGTAGGTCATGAAGATTTGGAATGACATAAGGGTGACAATTTACATTTTTAGGCAACTTTATTTAATGACAAGCCATTATATTATCCATAAACCATTCCATCTTGGAAGAAGCATTAAAATCTGTAATGAATTATCCATATTTTTCTCTTGAAGAAAAACGGTACATTCTAATACAGAGACACTCACCCTATGAATGTCAAAACTGTAATGAGAAGTGCTTAAAGTGGATGTTAGTCTGGTACTTATGGCATAAAATGTTGATCAGGGATTCTCCTTGAGTGTGATTGCATCATAGCTGTGGAATATTATTGTGTGTATGCGCGCACCAGGCCAAAAGATTCCATCAGTATGCATGACCACAGAGATGTTGTACTTCACCGCTGCTTCCACTATGTCTCCCCGTTTGTCTTCAGTCTGGTTTTTCCCTCTCTCTATGCTCCTGTTCGGTGCTACCCCCACACCATTGGACAGGGACAGAGAAATATGCAAGTGGATGTTGAGTTGAAGAGTTTTAGGATCACTGGTTAAATGTCCGGTGGTTGTGTGTGTGTGGTAAGAGAAGAGGTTAATCTGTGGCAGATGGTGGCCCATTGGTGATGTGATTGCTAAGAGCCGCTATCCTTCTGGAGAAAACACACAGGCTCTCACTACTATATAGTAGATGAAAAGCAGTACATAAAAAGAGTAGTGTGTCTGAATTTGTAGCATTTATTAGTGATGCACTGAATTTTCAGCAACTGAAAATATTTTGCAGAAAATTAAATTTCAGTTTTTATTCAGGGTTTTTAAAGTTTATTATAGCCACCATTTAAATGTTTATATTTCAACAAAAATGATGTAGAAACATAATTATATTATTTAAAAAGTGTATAAAAATGTGAAATTTAGATGTTCATATACAAATTTATATACTAGTATTTTGTTTGACTGTTGATTAATAAATTTGATTAACTGTTTGATTATTTAATTTACTTTATTTTCAGTTTTGGTTTTCAGCTAAATGAAAACTTAGTCACACTTTAGACTAAAGTGTTAACAAAAACTTTCGTTTTGGTGTTTCTGTAAAATATTTATTTTGGTGCATCACTAGTATTCAAAAGTAGGCTAAAAAGTACCCTGATGGCCTTCTTCCGAAATGATTCTGAAGTGCACATACAATGGACACTTTACTATCCCATGAGGCCACGGGACAGGAGTTGTGAATGGCATTGAAGCAGCACAACTGACGCTGTAAGTCACATTGACAGTGGGCGTATCTGAAATCACCCCTTGTACCCTCAATCACTATTCCCTATATAGTGGGCAGAAGTTTTGGCAGTGACATAAATTTTGTGTTTTTTGCATAGTTTGCTGCTTTAGTTGCGCTGTTGATTTACATTGTTTCTAGATTAGGTAACACTTTTACCTAGGTAACAGTTTAGGGTTCAATTCTCACTATGAACTAGTTGCTTATTAGCATGCATATTACTAGGATATTGGCTGTTTATTAGTACTTATAAAGCACATATTAATGCCGTATTCTGCATGACCACATTCTACATCCCTTAAAGGGATAGTTCACCCAAAAATGAAAATTTTATGTTTATCTGTTTACCCCCAGGGCATCCAAGATGTAGGTGACTTTGTTTCTTCAGTAGAACACAAATGATGATTTTTAACTCCAACCGTTGCGGTCTGTCAGTCGTATAATGCTTGTCAATGGTAACTCCATCTATAAGAGTAAAAACAAACATGCACAGACAAATCCAAATTAAACCCTGCGGCTCGTGACGACACATTGATGTCCTAAGACACGAAACGATCGGTTTGTGTGAGAAACCAAACAGTATTTATATAATTTTTTACCTCTAATACACCACTATGTCCAACTGCCTTGAGCATCCGGTGTGTGAGGTCTGAAAATGCGCTCTGATGACGGAAGTGATCTCTCGCGCGTATACGTCAATGAGTGCGAGAGTTCACTTCCGGCGTCAGAGGGCATTCTGCAGAGTGCAGATAAACATCAAATTTTCATTTTTGGGTGAACTATCCCTTTAATCCTACCCAATACCTAAACTTAACAACAACCTTACTTATAAGCAGTAATTAGGAGTTTATTGAGGCAAAAGTCATAGTTAATAGTGAGAAATTGACCCTAATATAAAATGTGACCCTAGATCTCAAAAACCCAAATTTACCTGACCAGGTAACATCATTTCACTAATTATTTCATTAGCACATGGGAAAGTGTGAATGAGTACTAGTCAGGTGGAATCAATCTATCATTCTGATTGGATTATGAGAGCAGACTGATTGCAATAAAAGAAGAAGTGCTTCCAATCATTGTGTTCTTGTGTTAGCAATGGTATCTTCCAAAGAAGGACTTGCAGCCGTCATGGCTTTGCATTATAATGGCCTCACATGCAAGGAAATTGCTGCAAAGAATATTGCACCTGAAAGAACCCTTTATCAGATCATCGAGAACTTCAAGGAAGGAGGTTCTGCTGCAGTGAAGAAGACTTCGGGACGTCCCAGAGTGTTAAGCAAGTGCCAGGACGTCTCCTCCTGAGGACTCAGCTATGAAATCATGTCACCACCAGTGCAGAGCTGCTCAATATAGGCAGCAGGTGGGTGTGAGTGCAACTGAAATTCTGCAGGAAGTATAAGGATTTGACAGCAGAAGACTGGTGCAAAGTTATTTTCTCTGATGAAGACCCCTTGTGACTGTTTGGGACATCTGGAAAATCGATTGTCCGGAGAAGAAAAGGTGAATGCTACCATGAGTCCTGTGTTGTGCCAACAGTGAAGCATCCTGAGACCATCCATGCGTTGGGGTTGCTTTTCATCCAAGGGAGTGGGCTCTCTCACAATTCTGCCCAAAATCACTGCCATGAATAAAGAATGGTATCAAAATGTCCTGCAAGAGCAACAACCCAGGAGCAATTTGATCCGTGCATTTTCCAGCATGATGGAGCACCATGTCACAAGGTAATTGTGATAATGAAGTGGCTTGGAGATCATTATATTGAAATTTTGGATCCGTGGCCAGTGAACTTCCGGGATCTTAATCCTATAGAAAACCTGTAGTCAATCCTCAAAAGGCAAATGGACAAGCAGAAGTACACAAATTGTGATCAACTCCGAGTGAATGAATGAGTGAAGTAGGACACTGAGTGCTGCAAACTCCTTCCTTTGGAGAGACACTGGATTTGCCGCAACACTCAACAGTGCGTGGTTATTCTGTAGCACTCATTATTGAGATGCATTATGAGATTGATAATGTCCTCTAGTCCCCTCAAATAGAGCACTATGTAAGGGTATGGGGGGGGGGTATTCTGGGTATATGGGCATCAATGATAACATGATGTAGTACTTCTGGACTTCATTCATAGTAGACACAATCATGCTATATAGAGCATAATGTCTAACTCTCACGAAGTTAGTTCCCTTATTAAATGTACTCATACATGCAATTTCGAATGCAGCTTCTGTTTCAAAACCTAGTGAGCTGCCTATCTAGACAGCATTTTAACGTAGTTAAAAAGGTACTAAGATATGTCCACTTTGACATTTACACTGTGTCCTAACCAGACGCGATGCGATAAGATTCCAACGACGAGCAATTTGACTGTCCACACTAGACGCGACGTGACAATGAGAAGCAATAAAATCAATCAAAAACCACAGCCAATCTGAAGAGAGTGTGGGCGGGCTCTCTTGGCAAGAGCACAGCAGACACAATTAAATTGGCAAGTACATAGTAAAATTCATAAATATTACACCATTTAAACTTTATTTAAAGTACATATGGAGTGACTGAAACTATCTTTGTCATAGAATACACTTGTTTGTTCACATTGAGTTGACAGTTTGAACGTTATTTTTCCCATTTATTTATTTTCAAGATCTGAGGTGAATTAGCCAGTGTTGTTTTCATTATAGCTAAAAAGCTGGGAACACAGATATTCAAACTTACATTAGACGCTTTTAACATTAAACAACGCACATAAACAGTACCTCATATTATCATTGCAATACTTTGTGTTGCACGTTGCGTCGTGTCTAGTTAGGACACGATGTTAGGAGGTATCACATGTAGCCTTTGAGGAGAAAGCAGTCCCATAATACATTACAACAAGATCAGTGAGAAATCTAGAGAAATGTTTATTATATAATTATTTGAATAACAACAAGTACTGACTAAAAATAGTTCAGCATAATGAAAAATGGATTAGTTGTTACCTTAGCAACATGTTAACATCAAACTCTTTTGGAATCAGTTGTGACCTGAGCTTGCTGTGGTCTTCATTTGAGTTGAGTTCATTTGAGTTGTTGCCTATGTAGAGCGATTCGACCCCATTATACTCATGGCGAAGTTCTTTTTTGCTCTTCATTCAGGGGTAAAAATAGCTGTGCAATGATACACTGTTAACGAACATCCTGATGCTGCCCATGTTGCTGAGAGCGATATTTAGGTGAATATGTAAAAAATATGTGCTGCGTGCTTTACTCTCAATAACACAACAAACACACAACAAAAAAGACAGCAGTGAGAAAAACATTTACCTCCGTCTGACCATTGCCATGGACCAATGGCATTCTGAAGATGGTTAACAACCAGCGGGAAGTTTTCCTGGAAGGTTCGCACTGGCAAGCTGTTTCAAACTACAGAAACAAACTCCAAAAGACCTTCCTTTTGGCCAGATTTTGTTTAAAATTACATCACATGCATTTGTTCTTCAGTTTCTCTTGAAGTGTATCGGGGCCTTCAGCATGCTATCTTAGAAGGCAGCTGCCTATGTAGGCAGTAGACAGCAGCACAGCTCTCTAGGTTTTGGAACAGAACCATGTACTTTCATGCACCTACACACACAGTGATGTGATCCACATGTTCATATACCACTCTGAAGTTTCCTTCTCTCTCAACCTCCTTCTCGCTTTCATTTTATATTCCCCCTTGTTTTCTTTCTCATCTCCCCTGACATTTGCAGAAATACTGCTAGTGATTCCGTTAATGCTTTGATGAAGAAAGAGAACTGCTGTGTGTGTGTGTGTGTGTGTGTCTGTGTGTGTGTGTGTGTGTGTGTGTGTGTGTGTGTGTGTGTGTGTGTGTGTGTGTGTGAGAAAAAGACGGATGGGAAAGTCTATCCACATGGTAGCACTAACTCATGCAATGCTTAACTCTCTTGCCGGCCCCAATAGTTCAGCTGTAGCAAAACAGACCAAAGACTAAGGCTGCATCCGAAAACCTAGGAAGCTGACTTGTTGCCTCACTGCCCTATCAGGCAATGACTTTTAAGACAGCATTTGTGCATGAAGGTACCTCACGAAACTGATTTCGGACAGACTCCTAAAGGCAGCGTAACAGTTTAATGATCTACCGCAAAATAGCGCAAGCTTTGGTGAGAACTAAACAAATATTTAATTACTACAGTAGTAATTTCTCGCTAGAAATTACATCAAAAGTGGAAAATGTTGCTCAAAAACATACATTTACACACAAACTGACCAGCAAACTCAGTTTTTGGATGCCATCTTTAATTTTCTAGCTCAACAGTGACAGAATGGATGCACAGGATTGTGGGATATCAAAGGCAGTGAAGGACACATCTATGCTGCCTTCAGAAATCGATCAGATGAAGGTACACTGTATTGCCAAAAGTATTGGGACACCCCTCCAAATCATTGAATTCAGGTGTTACAATCACTTCCATGGCCACAGGTGTATAAAATTGAGCACCTAGGCATGCAGACTGTTTCTACAAACATTTGTGAAAGAATGGGTCGCTCTCAGGAGCTCAGTCAATTCAAGCGTGGTACCGTGATAGGTTACCACTAGTGGTTCAACGGATCCCAAAACTCACGGTTCGGATCATATCACGGTTATTAAGTCACGGATCAGATCATTTTTCGATCAGCACAAAAAAAACAACAACAATTGGGGGGTGGGGGGTAACTTTGCATTTATTACTTAGCCCACTTTAACTACTCCCATACCACAGCAGAAACTACTAGCCTAACTAATACATTATTAAAGGCAAGTGAACAGACTGTAAAAAGAACAAATACTGTACACCAATTACAAACATAGATAAATACAACATAAAGTTACAAATATAGTATATATAATATATACAAATATAAGGTCTAACTGTAGTATTAATTTTCATGTACAGAAATGTAATAATTAAATGTAAAATGACACTGTTCACTGTATAAATTTAATATAGATTAATCTTTATTAAGCTGTGTTTTGTTGTTTGATTTACATGACAGACAACAGCAGGTATTTATAGGTTGCTGTCACTTTAAGAGTAAGACCCCATGTACGCACATGACATAGATACACATCCGAATTCTCACCTCATTCAATTAAGACAATGCAAAGTGTTGGATGCAGTGGTGTAAAGCACCCCACCACTGGACTCTAGAGCAATCGAGACGTGTTCTCTGGAGTGATGAATCAAGCTTCTCTGTCTGGGAATCCGATGTACAATTCTGGGTTTGGTGGTTGCCAGGAGAACGGTACTTGCCTGACTGCATTGTGCCAAGTGTAAAGTTTGGTGGAGGGGGGATTATGGTGTGGGGTTGTTTTTCAGGGGTTGGGCTTGGCCCCTTAGTTCCAGTGAAAGAAACTCTTAATGCTTCAGCATACCAAGACATTTTGGACAATCTCATGCTCAAAACTTTGGGAGAACAGTTTGGGGATGGCCCCTTCCTGTTCCAACATGACTGCGCACCAGTGCACAAAGCAAGGTCCATAAAGACATGGATGAGTGAGTTTGGTGTGGAGGAACTTGACTGGCCTGCACAGAGTCCTGACCTCAACCTGATAGAACACCTTTGGGATGAATTAGAGCGGAGACTGCGAGCCAGGCCTTCTCGTCCAACATCAGTGCCTGACCTCACAAATGCGCTTCTAGAAGAATGGTCAAAAATTCCCATAAACACACTCCTAAACCTTGTGGAAAGCCTTCCCAGAAGAGTTGAGGCTGTTATAGCTGCAAAGGGTGGGCCAACTCTATATTAAACCCTATGGATTAAGAATGGGATGTCATTAAAGTTCATGTGCATGGAAAGGCAGGCGTCCCAAAACTTTTGGCAATATAGAGTATCTCAGGGAACAGGAAGTGAAGCTAACATTGGATTCGGACGTGCCTTGATGCCTTCCTACCTTGAAATTAGCCTCCGAAGGCAGCATTTTCCAGTTTTCAGACGCAGCCTAAATGTTTGTTGAGTTAAAAATGTCATGTAAGTTAATAATTAATGATTTTTACAACGCAAGTGATTCAATCAGAAACTTACTTTAGCTCGATAATAACTAGAGCTGCTGTAAAGCCAAAACAATGTCTGTCAATTAATTTTCCTATTATCACTTTGAAGCTGCTTTGAAACAATCTGTATTGTAAAAAGTGCTATATAAATGAAGATGACTTGACTTGACTATTATTGATCTCATGTGTGACTTGATTTTGCCCCCCATTATTTATTTTTCTTTATTATTTAAAAAAAAACTAAAGTGTATTTTATTGTGGATGTCCCAATGGGGATACAGAATGCACAATTTTCAGAGAAATGTTCATTCATGTTATGTATTTTGGTTTCATATGAGTTAATAAAAATGTTACTGGTTGTGTAAAATAGGCACATAATATCGATATATTGATAAATATACCCCTGAATCTAATATAATCATAATCGTGTCGCAAAATATTTTGAGGTGTTAACAAAAATTGTAATGCTCGCTAAGAGAATCGATATCATATCGTGACAAAACATCCGATTTACACCCCTAATAATCATCAGCAACTGCATATTTTTGCTCAGTTTGGTCCTCTCAATAAAATGCCTGATGTATCAACACATACGCAAACTTTTTTTAAAGATTTTTTAAAAATATAATTTTGTCTAAAGTTTCAATAAACTGTTCCATTTAAAAAATATATATATTTTTCTGACTGTTTCACAAGTCAGGTTTACAAGTTAACCCCTTTTAAAAACACATGACCTTGTGCTTTTTTTTTTTAGTTCTCTTGCATCTCACATTTTTAAACACAAAAGCATGTTCTGTATGATTGCCACCCAAGACAACTCTGTATTAGAGCATTCTTGGTAAGCACAGCGGTCAGTGTATCTTTTGGTCATTCATTTTTTGATTTAATATAGAAAACTGAAAATGAAAAAACTCTACCTTTTTCGTTTTTTTCAAACAAAACGAAAAACAAGAATTCGGCTTGATTTCGTTCAGGGGTAGAAAATGAATAAACTTGATTATTTGATCTCTACATGTGGGCGGGAATGAAACACCCCTTTCCGCTGATTGGTCAACCAAACATTAAACTGCGCCGTCATCAGTTCTTCCGCAGTTCCGTGCAGCAGAATAGTCCTCCGCTGCTATAAATATTTTACACGTTTATTGCAACTACATTTAATCTCTTTCTCGTCAAACAGCCAGACTAATGAAAGGCTTGAGACACAGCATACCGAGGCGGAGCCTAGACAAGGCTTTCTTCTGCGTGTCCATAAATTTGGCAACCTACGCGTGTTTATCTCAGAAATAGTATTATTATACTAGTTTATCTCAGAAAAAATAATTTACTTCGCACCTGCACTCACAACTACCTAATATCCAACACCTTTGGCACACTGCCTGTTTTATTATTGCTGACCACCTATCAAAATCTGTGGCAATGCTGTGCGACTCACGGCACAGCACAGAGATATAGTGAAGCCCAGACCAGTATCAATTTAAGTCATCATATACAGAAGTCAAAACTTTTGTTTTAGGCAATACGCTGAGATTATTTAATTAATATTAAGTATTGGCCGGCTAACTGATGGCATAGTGAATGGTTATTTTCTCTGCCAACTAAACTTCCAAAGCAAATAAAGTCACAGAACCCTTGTGCAACTGGCTCGCAGTAAGGCACACAGAGTTGTTTCATTCTTTGAACGACCCATTAATACAGACGATGATTCAATGACCAATTAATATAGAAAGCCACTTGATTTTATTCCTGAATGAATCAGCGTTTTGAACGAATCGACGAATGAATAAATGACTCCTTCCTCAACACAATGACTTACCGCCACCTAGTGGCGATATTACTTTCAGAATCCAGGTATCATTTAATTGTCATTTCATATTTCTGTATTAAAAATGTTTTTTAAAATATTAATGTCATTATATTATATAGTTGTAATTGCTATGTAAATGTCTTTACTGTAAGTAGCTACATCTGAAAGCAACTTCATGCATTTGGTTGATACTGATTTAATTGGTAACAAACAGCCTATAGTGTCATATTATTCTAATTTATTTGACTAAATTTAAGAATTTAACATAGATAGCATACATATTTAATAAGATTAGGAAAGAAATTCTATATAAAGGTAAAAAAAAATTACCCCTGAAAATCATTTGTTTCATATGGGAAAGTTAATTTCTGACACTGGTAGATGGCATTAAATATGAAAACTCTTCATCTCTGGTTTATTGTTCAAAGTCTTATTTCAGGGTTTTATTCATATAACTCAAACAAGTTCATTTTAAAATCATGACGTCAAATTCATATTTGAAACAACCATTCTGTGAGATCACGACATTATGATATTATGATATCCATCTGTTTAACATGTTGAATGAATAAAAATCACAATAGAACTATAATAGATGTGCTGTGAACATAAACTATGAAACGATGTCATTTCTTTTCATATCTGTCATATTTTTTCAAGTTCCTCCATTGTCCAAATCTCAGCGTATTGCCTAAAACAATGTGTATGATGACTTAAATTGATACTGGTCTGGGCTTCACTATATCTCTGTGCTGTGCCGTGAGTCGCGCAGCATTGCCACAGATTTTGATAGGTGGTCAGCTATAATAAAACAGGCAGTGTGCCAAAGGTGTTGGCTATTAGGTAGTTGTGAGTGCAGGTGCGAAGTAAATTATTTTTTCTGAGATAAACTAGTATAATAATACTATTTCTGAGATAAACACGCGTAGGTTGCCAAAATTATAGACACACAGAAGAAAGCCTTGTCTAGGCTCTGCCTCGGTATGCTGTGTCTCAAGCCTTTTATTAGTCTGGCTGTTTGATGAGAAACAGATTGAATGTAGTTGCAATAAACGTGTAAAGTATTTATAGCAGCGGAGGACTATTCTGCTGCACGGAACTGCAGAAGAACTGATGATGCCGCAGTTTAATATTTGGTTGACCAATCAGCGGAAAGGGGTGTTTCATTCCCAACCACATATAGAGATCAAATATTCAAGTTGTTTATTCATTTTTTACCCCTGAACAAAAAACGAAAAATCAAGCCGAATTCTTGTTTTTTATTTTGTTTGAAAAAAATGAAAAACGAAAAAGGTGCCTTTTTTTTTCATTTTCCAATTTCAATATTAAATCAAAAAACAAATGACCTAAAGATACAAGAACCACAGACCCACAGCCTAGTGTCTCTCTGCTTTGTCATGAAAGCTCTATAGAAATACTCCCGCCCGTCTTTAGGGACACGGAGTGTGTTAGAGTTAAAGCAGTGACACGGCATGGAATTCAAGGTGGCCATTACTCAGCGACTCTGTGGTTGCTGGCTAATGTTAATGAAGTCATCAGCCAGCTAATGAAGCAAAAGTCCTTTAGAGACACCAAAGGCTCTCAGTATGGCTCTTACACTCCAAGATCCTGTCACCCATTTGTCTCACTCCTCCTTGATGTGTCTCTCACTTCACAATGTCCTTCATTCCTCCTTGATATTCCTCTACTTCTGTTCATTATTCTTCTCGTGTCTGCTCAGAGCTCGCGAAGACTGATTCAGTCTGATGGTGAAACTTCCGGGTAATGTTCATGGTGAATTGATTGGCAGCTGTCAGTCAGATTGTTTCTAGAGAGGTACTTTGTAGCTTGTTAAACAGTGCGCCGTGTTGCTTAGGTTTGTACACAAGTTTGACTGATTGTCTGAAGCAGGATAAAGTTGACTGAGAGTTATGAATGTGGTGGGATGATGATTGACATATGCTCTGTGATTTGATTGGCAGGTATGATGTTAGGGGGAGGATGCGGCAAAGAGCTGGCCCACTGGATCATTCATGGGCGTCCTGAGAAAGACATGTACGGATACGATATCAGGTACGTTTAGTGTGAGCAAGTGCTGCTGTGTGGACTACTTTATGCAGGGCCGGCCCAGGCTCTGTTGGCGAGATTTTAGATTCCCCCACCCCCCACCATTAAAAAATACAGAAAATGCAGATTTTTCAAAACTTTACTATAACATAACATAACATAACATACTGATAAGTATTAACATAAATAATTAGTAAATAAATTGTGATAATAAATAAACAAATCTGACTTAGTCACCTGAAGAATAACACAAAAATTAAATTAGAAATTAAAGTGCAGATCAACAAAAAAATTGCAAATAACTGTTATATTTTCAGAATTACAGAACAGTTTCAAAACTGAACACGCCTGAAGGCAACAAAATAAAGGCTACATAATGTAATTTATTTGTAGATGTTAGCCAGCAAGCTAGCCAGTTAATCTAATTAGCATACCCATTTCATTTCCATTTTGTGCATACAGTGGAAAATGGCATACTTAAATTATTTTAATTCATGAATGCTAGATTATAGTCCTAGTCATGGTCTTTTTCAAAAGACATTTAGTGCAATTTTTGGTGAATTAAAAGCAAGCAGTAATGTAACTGAAATTAAAACAACATTACGAAGCTTACATTTATTATAAAGAAAATAAAGTAAAATTAAATAAGCAGTTAACTCAAGCAAAAACGTTCCACAGTGTCAGTGTTGCCAGTTAAGATGTTCTAAAAAGGCTATTTCAAAATACTGCATAAACATCACGGGCTAATACAGTGATTAACCTGTGATTCTTACCTCTATATGGCTCTTTTTTTGTTCTTTGCGTCGCTTCCTGCCTTGTGCCCCTGATAATTTTCTTTTTTCAAATGAAATCTTTTTAGAAATGATACTTTCAGAGCACATAAATGGCAAAACTATTTTAACAGCGTGCACCATGCATAATTAATGCGTTATGATGATGTATTACAATTACGTCATGACGCAGAAAGTGTTTGAATTAGTCCAACATGACATTTTGTCAAATCTTATGATTTTTCGTTAGTGTCAATTTTATTTTATTCTAACATTATTTTAATCAGTTTGATGACCGATCAGTACTAAAATTCTTAATTGTCAGTATTTGGTTAATATATGGGTGTAGGAGTGCACGGTGGTCACAAGAGGGAACTTTTGTGCGACGCCCCCAGTCATTTTGCGCCCTAGGCAACTGCCTATGTCGCCTATGCCATGGGCCGGCCCTGACTTTATGTACTGTGTTTGAGGCGGTGCTATGTGATTGGCTGGCCAATGGGAGTCGAATTGTTGAATTTCAACATTTTGAGTCGGACATGACACAAGTACTTTACTTTTGGTTTAGTGAGTCAAGAACTATTCAGAACAATTAATTGAGTCAGTTGTTAGATCATTCAGAACAATAACTCATGACTTCAAACCAATGATTTGTGAATCTTTGACTGATTCACTAAAAGAACTGGTTCATAAGAGTCATTACTTCACAATTCAGACTGCATTTAACACATTTAGTGAAATTAAAAACGAAAAAGAGATATGGCTTAGTGCAAATATCAAATTGCAAAGGCTGCAATTTAATTAAATAAATATATGCGTTGCATGTTTTGAGAGTGAAGCACGGCACTGTGTTCATTTACATGTGAACAGAGCTCATCTGCTCTGAGGGTCGCTTATAATGTGCATTTGGGAACACAATTTGCGCTAACTACCTTCCCAAACTTATGATACGCGCTTATAAACCAGCTGTTGTCAGCCATAGAGAAGGTTTAAGGGCTTCCTTTAAAGGACACTTTGGGGAACGCCTCCAGCTTGACCGGTGTCTGAAACGTGTTTAAACGCAACAATGTCATTGGCCGACGGCAGTCCATGACGTCACTACTGGTACGACCGTGAGTTTAAACGGGCACCTGTATTAGAAGTCATCATCTTTCTTGTCTTCAGGAGAACGTTTGTTTGTGTATGTGTTAAGGAGCGAATATCATGGAGAAACGCTCTGCGTTTTGAGTTTCATGAAGCACTTTGCGACTGGTACGTTTTCTGCATGAGTGAAGAGCATGTGTTTAGCTCTTAAGGGAGCTGAATGCGCGCATTGCGAGGATTTCTCAGTGACAAGCTCCGGGGTTTGGGTCCCGCGGCCGCTACTGCGGTGAGGTAGGATTGAGTGAGGGGGTTGTGGGCGGAGCAAGGAGGAGTGAAAACAGGAACCTTACCTTTTTTGCCTCCTCTTGTTGGCTCAAATATTGCTACTGCTCAATCTATTTTTTTCTAATTCTGAGGAATTAGGGGTAGAAAGAGTGTAGTAGTCATTATTATATTATAATTTAAGAATTATGGAAAGTTATGGCATGCGCCACAAACAGATTGAGATCTGGTTTGGTGGCGCGAGAGATGGGAGATCACTAATGGCAGACTTTGCGAGCAATTTCTGTCTTGACATAACTGTCCCGCTCCTATTATGAGCCTTGTGTTTTCCCTTTGATCTCCATGCTGAGGTGGAGAGATCATAAGGGAAACCATATTCAGCCCGCATTTATCCTTTTATCACAATAAGTAAATGTGAAGGATTTGTGTGAGCACAGAGATGTGTCGATGCTTCCATACTATTGGTTGAGGCATCCTCATAAAGGCTCCATTGTTTTCCTATGTCAGTATTCCCTTAAAGATAATGTCTGGCGTAGAGGCTAGCATTACCTGACCTTAGAGCTTCACCCGTCTAAAAAAATAGGGCTTCGAGCTTGGGTGGTGGCCGTAGGGAATAGTGTCACTGACAGTTCCGTGGACACGAGTGAGGGAATCTGACTCCGGCATCTAAGTCCGTTGAGTCCTTGTTTTGTACTTGTCACAGCCATTTACAGTCATCCCATCAGCATGGCAGCGTGGGTATTTGTTTCCCAAAGTGTCCTCTAGAGGACGCAGTACGAGTTCCCATTCGAAAGGGAACATCTCAGGTTACACATGTATCCATGGTTCCGTGAAAAAGGGGAACGAGACACTGCATCTCTTTGCCATTTATTGGGCTTGCCTGTCTACATCTCCTTCAGACAAAGAAGTTGATGATGTCTAATACAGGTGCCCGTTTATACTTACTGGTACGGTTGTACCAGTAGTGATGTCACAGACTGTCATTTGCCAATGACAGTGTCGCGTGCTTTAGACACTGGAGGCGTTCCCCAAAGTGTCTTCTGGAGAACGCAGTGTCTCGTTCCCCTTCTCAGGGAACCATGGTTATATGCGTAACCTGAAATGTTTTCTGCCAAAATAAAAGCTTGATGGTTTAATGTTTGAAAATTAAGAAATTAAGAAAGCCATAAATATTAGTATTGCAATTTTATATTTGTAATTTAAAATAAAATTACTATTATTATACTTTTATAAAATATTAATTAGTTTACAGCAAAAATTTTATTTTCTTTAATATTTTTATTTAGTAGTAGTAGTAATAATAATATAATATTTTTTACAGTACAATTATTATGATTGTTATTATGATTATTATTTTATAGTCAAAATTGTGCAGCCCTACAAACAAGCACAGCAAACCTAATTTTTTTTTCTTTTTGCATTTTAAATTGCAATTGCAATTTTTATCAGAAAAATTATGACCGCCATTTTGATGGACAATTCTGTCATGTTTCCTGAACCGACAAAACTGATATCTTTCTAACTTTATTTTTTAATGTTATTTAAAATGCATTATAATTAATAC